>NW_019174971.1:785547-786046 GCF_002260705.1 Seriola dumerili | reverse complement strand
ATATATATATATATGTATATAACTTTAACATTAGCGAGAAGGTGCATTAACACACATGCAAACACACACAACGTATAAGATCCCTCACATGCACAGACAGCAAGGACATATATATATATGTATATAACTTTAACATTAGCGAGAAGGTGCATTAACACACATGCAAACACACACAACGTATAAGATCCCTCACATGCACAGACAGCAAGGACCTGGAGATGAGCAGTTGGCTTAATACAGTGTGCTTTAGACCAAGAGCGATGGAGTACAAATTGGAGACGGATGTACAGTCAGAGCCAAAATCAATAATAAAGACTTTCATTTCCAAACAAGATGAGGCGCCAGGAGTTGATGTATAGACGTGGAGCTGATGTATGGATCTGGCCTCTGTACGTCCATCAGAGAGACAGGATATCTGACCTGCCACCAATGTATGACGAACGACTGAGACGGCCAGTGCTACATTAGTTCCATATTGGTAATCAGATCAGAGTGGAGG
>NW_019174971.1:784906-785522 GCF_002260705.1 Seriola dumerili | reverse complement strand
CAGGAGGACATTGTTACTTTGAGGTCGCTATTTAATGTGGAGATGCAAAAATACACAACATACCGATGTTTAGTCCCTGCTTTGCGTCAAACGTGATGTAATGAGAATGCAAGGAGACGATAATATAGTATGACAGCTGGGGGCGCGACTGTTGCTGGCGTCGAGTAAAATACCACCTCAAACTGCCATCATGCCCTCAAAATAACCTGCCAACCCTTCTGCGACCCGCTCCTCCCCGCGGCTCTGACGGGCCACTTTGCTCGCACCGTGAAACATGTCCGATGAAAGGTTAAAAAGAGGGGGCAGCAAGATTGACGGACTGCCTCGGTCAGGGGAGGGTAAAAGGAGGAGGAGGCGAAAACGTTACCGGTTTTTATGGTTGTGTGGGTTTTTCACAGTGGTCATTGGCCCCAGAGGGAAGCATGCTGAGAGGCCGGATTCCCACAGGTTCAGAGCTCCGGGGTCACGACCCCGTCTTTCTTCTCTCCTTCAGTGTCGCCCTCTGCTCTGTCCATCTGCGCTTCAGGCTCATGTCACGTTATGTCGTTTCATATTATCCACTGCTTCTCTTCAAGACACCGTGTTGTTTGTGAAGACGACAGGCAATCTTTATGCT
>NW_019174971.1:773739-781280 GCF_002260705.1 Seriola dumerili | reverse complement strand
AGGACCTGGAGATGAGCAGTTGGCTTAATACAGTGTGCTTTAGACCAAGAGCGATGGAGTACAAATTGGAGACGGATGTACAGTCAGAGCCAAAATCAATAATAAAGACTTTCATTTCCAAACAAGATGAGGCGCCAGGAGTTGATGTATAGACGTGGAGCTGATGTATGGATCTGGCCTCTGTACGTCCATCAGAGAGACAGGATATCTGACCTGCCACCAATGTATGACGAACGACTGAGACGGCCAGTGCTACATTAGTTCCATATTGGTAATCAGATCAGAGTGGAGAGAGAGGAGGGAGTAAACAAAAGACCTGCAGGAGACTAGTTCAGCTTCTCTGGAGTGTCTCTGTATCTGCCAGGCTGAAAGACAGGTATTTAACTTCTGCCGTGCAGGATTGTAATGGCTTCCTTTTCTAAAAATGCTGAATGAATTGCAAACGCAGAAGCTCACGCATACTTGTGATACACAGTGCCAAATATAACCTGGGTTATATTCACCAAGGGCTACAGTATTCCTTTGTGTAAGGCTGCTATTAACAGTTATTTTCTCTATTAATCAATAACTTGTTTGGTTTATGAGGTGAAAAAAGCCAATAATAATAATAATAATAATTTCCCAAAAGCTCAAAGTGATGTCTTGTTTTAAAACCCATAGATATTCAATTTTCTATCACAGAAGACTAAGGAACCTGGTTCCAGCTCCTCAAGTGTGTATATTTGAGAATTTATATGTAAAAAATTGACTCAAAATGATAAATTGATTATCAGAATAGTTTCTGATTGATTTCCTGTCGACAACTAACGGACTAATCGTTGCAAATCTACCCAGGTGTTTTGCTTTAGCATGAATATCACCAGTAAAGATTAGACTTCCACTTTTGTTTTTCTGTAACATGAGTAAGTTTTCTTGATCGTGTCAATGGGCACTAGACGTACAAATATGAGTCGTTTGAACAAGTGAGCGCAAAGACTAAAGAGCAACACAAGGCCGCTAACATCAGGGACACTGGAAAAAACAGCAGCTATCAATTCATTTTATTATTTAACACCTGTGCTTTCTTATCTGTGGCAATATCAAATGGTTCTTTTTACGATGAGGCCCTTTTGTCCATCTCAGCAGGCGCAGCGGTCAGCCGACAGGCATCATGACGCAGATGTAAGAACTAAGCCTGTACACACCAAACACACGCTCACAAGGTGAAGGTCTAATTGAGCCAAAAGTGAAATCCCCAACCCTGCTAATTAACCATCAAAAGTAAGTATTTATTTGCGAAATGGCAGACAAAACATTTGACATCGTCTGTCTCTAAAAAGTACCCAGAAGTGACAAAAAAAATGAATCTGGAATATATCCATGATGCCTTCAGGTTTCAGCGCAACTTCACACATCCAGGTCCATGGCTGGATTGATAAGGCCCTGGGTGTTTTCATATCAAAGATCAGCAGTGCAGTTTCTTAACTGGTAATGTGGTTTAGCTGCCTCATCAGACGGCGTTTCCTTCTGCTTCCTGCTTCCGTATAAAGTGTGTCTTGTTTAAGGGTCTATAATATATTTATTTATGTTGTATTTTGTTATTATAGTCTGGGTGGACAGGAAAGAGTTGGTGGTTAAACTGCCTAAGAAGTTTCGACAAAAGAGAACAGCCCTCTGTGCCCTTCACTGGCTGGTGCAGTATCCCTCAGAGCAGAAATAATCATAGAGTTAGATATGAACATAACAGCCTAATAAGTTTGAAAGAGGGGATGGAATGGAAACTTTCTGACGCTTCAATTAGGCGATGCTTATTAAGGGAATAAAGATTTATCGTTCTCTGTAAGACCGCAGATTTTCCCAGTTAGTCCATGATTTCAACCTGACACGCCATCACGTCACAGGAGGGTCAGCGCACAGTCACCACTGAGGAAGTTTGTAATGGACAGATATAAAGGAGGTTTTTGCGCATTTCGAACAAGATAGTAAAATAGGATTTTTATTTGTGTTCTCTTGCTATTTTTTCATAAGATTTAAAAATTTTACAATTACAGCTACGCTTGAATCCTAAAATAATATATATATATATATATATAATATATAATTACTGTAATTATAACTTTAAACATTAGCGAGAAGGTGATTAACAGACATCGCAAACACAAGTGAACAGTAAAGATCCCTCACATGCACAAGACAAGGCTGTACATTATTGAATCTGTTAGATCAACCTCTCTATGCTGTGGCACAAGAAACTACATACAGTTTTAAAAAACTGAAGTCACTATTGAGGCCATTTGTAATATTTTATCACCTGTGCATTCTTACTGACTGTTATTATATTGAGATCTACCATATAAATTATTCTACATCAAATCACAGTCAAATACATAAATCAATATGAACCACATATTTAAGCTGATTCTGATATTGTTTTTAGATTTAGCATCTTTGAAATGTCACTGTTTTCAGGTAAAATATAAATAAATAAAATAAAGATGCGGGAAAAGCTCTTACACCGTCGAATAAATTAAAGGGAGACCAACTTTTGACAAACGGCGCAGATAATGCTCGTCAAAAAGTCTGTGTATTGACTCAGTGACTCAGTGACGTCAGTAACACAGCACCTATTATATCTTAAGTATGCTAACACTACTTGGCCAACATTAGTGTGGCTGTAGCAGTAAAACCCTCGAGTGCGATGAATCGTGCAAAGGTGCATTTTAGAGCTTATGAGTTCAGCTTTTGATATGAAAGAAAAAGTTTGGTCTTGATTGTTTTACAAGTTGTATATTCTCACTTTAAATTAATTGTACAGTTTCTATAGTGGAGTGGAGCGGACTGGGGCATTATGGACCATTGATCCTTAATACTTGTAAAATCATGGCTCCATTAGTGACAGTAAAGCAATTTTACTTTCATGACCTGAACCAGCTGCAACATTAAAACACTGCTAACATGTCATTAAAGTTTTGCAAAAGTTTTTCAACATCTGTATTAGTAACATCCTTATGAGAGGGTTTTCAGTAAATGCAATTCATACCTAGTGCTGCTCTTTGTTTTGTCAGACAGAAAGAGGCACCACAATATAAGATATTTTTTAGTTCACTGCTTAAATATAAATGTCAAAAATGCATTTTAGAAACATTGTCAGATGTTTACTTTTCATATGCAAGTCAGTTTAGTTGTTAATACCTATTTGGTTTACCTTGTTTACCTTCTTTTTGTACTTTTAAGAATTGTACTAAGTTGAATAAAGTCTATCCGAGCTGCAGCTCACTCCCTCATCTAAACAACAGCAGCATAATAATCATTTTTAGGGCCCCTTTAATGCTTGTTTCATTATTTTCTAAAAAAGTATACAAGAGTGTAAAATCAAACCAAGCGTAACAACAAAGACTTCTGCAAAACTATATTATGTAACTCCTTTCAAGATAATGACAAAATGCTATTCCGTTGTGCTGCGGGTGAACACACAATTTTAAGAGAGACCGTTTTATGTAAAAATCCCCTGATTTAATTTTTTCTGACTATTGTCTCACATGACGAATGGTGCTGTCTTTGTTTCTTGAACTCTCCTTTGTGACAAGTTTTTTTTTTTTCCTCCCCAAAGCCCTGAAACATTCGTAATTACATTTCCCCATCTGTCTCCTCACACAATCCCCCATACATCACCATCACAACAATTCCATTAACTCCCACTGTGTTAAATAAAGAGAGAGGAGGAAAAAAAAAAAAAAGCAAAGTGGGGCGCATTCATAAACAAATAAGAGATGATGCCATTCAGTCGTTTGGAGGAAATGTTTGATGAGGTTAATCCCTCAAAGCCATTTGTTAGGAGATGTTTTGAAAGAGATGCTATCACACGGAGGAGAGAATCAGCAGACTGTGTTTCAACCTCTGCTTCCTCCTCCCTCCTCCATCCTCCATCCTCCATCCTCCATCCTCCCTCCTCTGTCTTTGTCTCTATGCCCTTGGCACCAGCAAAATTCCCCCACAAGATGGTGAAGTGCAAAGCAGCGACCGCATGGGATGTAATTACGGCAGGCTTAAAGTGCGGAAGTGTTCAAACGAGGAGGAAAAAATAAGTAAGCTGATTGAACGACAGACCCAGTAATGACCAAATTGTCTCAGACACTAATGGGGAATCTTTTGACAAATTACTGTCACAGTTTGTGAGCAGACACACACACATAAATACACACTCGTATACATGCATATACTGTGCATGTGCACGTGCACACAGTTAAAGTTATTTGGAAGGTGCTCTCATATTTACTCATCCTCGTCACCTGTTAAATCTCAAACAGAGGCCTCAGCAGAGATGTCCCTCCTTTGTAGGTATAGATTATATGAAAACATCATTAAAACGTGACAATTAATTATTCAGTTGCCTTATTCTGTCTTTAACAATCGGATAAAACGTGTCATTTTATAATGGGAGTGCAAAATGAATTCTAAAAAGGCTTTAAATTCTACTCTATTCTACTCTGACTAATGTGTCTGCTTGTCATTTGAATATGCTAGTTCACTTTCTTGCAAGAGATAGAAGAGAAAACTAATACCACTCTCATGTCTGCACATTAAATGTGGAGCTAGAGCCAGAAGGTGAATAGCTTAGCTTAGTTTAGCTTAGTCAGGGACACTGGAAAAACAGCAGCTATCATTCATTTTATTATTTAACACCTGTGCTTTCTTACTGTGGCAATATCAAAATGTCTTTTACGATGAAGGCCCTTTGTCCCATCTCAGCAGGCGCAGCGGTAGCCGACAGGCATCATGACGCAGATGTAAAACTAAGCCTGTACACACCAAAACACGCTCACAAGGTGAAGGTCTAATCGAGCCAAAAAGTGAATCCCCACCCTGCTAATTAACCCATCAAAGTAAGTGATTTATTTGCGAAATGGCAGCACAAAACATTTGACATGTCTGTCTCTAAAAGTAGCCCAGAAGTGACAAAAAAAAATGATCTAATCATTATCCATGATGCCTTCAGGTTTCAGCCAACTTACACACAATCCAGGTCATGGCTGGATTGATAGGCCCTGGGTGTTTCATATCAAAGATCAGCAGTGCAGTTTCTTAACTGGTAATGTGTGTGTTAGCTGCCTCAGTCATGACGGCGTTTCCTTCTGCTTCCTGCTTCCGTATAAAGTGTGTCTTGTTTAGAGGGTCTATAATATATTTATTTATGTTGTATTTTGGTTATTATAGTTCTGGGTGACAGGAAGAGTTGGTGGTAAACTTGCCTTAAGATAGTTTGACAAAAGAGAACAGCCCTCTGTGCCTTCACTGGCTGGTGCAGTATCCTCAGAGCAGAAATATCATAGAGTAATATGAACATAACAGCCTATAAGTTTGAAAGAGGAGGATGGAATTGGAAACTTTCTGACGCTTCAATTAGCGATGCTATTAAGGGAATAAAAGCATTTATGTTCTCTGTAGACCGCAGATTTTCCCAGTTAGTCCATGAATTTCAACTGACACCCATCAAGTCCACAGAGGGTCAGCACAGTCAGCCATGAGGAGTTTGTAATGGACAGATAAAAAGGAGGTTTTTTGCCGCATTTGAACAAGATAGTAAAATAGGATTTTTATTTGTGTTCTCTTGCTATTTTTTCATAAGATTTAAAAATTTTACAATTACAGCTACGCCTTGAATCCTAAAATAATTATATATATTATATATATATATATATATTATATATGTATATAACTTTAAACATTAGCGAGAAGGTGCATTAACACACATGCAACACACAAGTAAAGTAAAGATCCCTCACATGCACAAGACAAGGAGGACCTGGAGATGAGCAGTTGGCTTAATACAGTGTGCTTTAGACCAAGAGCGATGGAGTACAAATTGGAGACGGATGTACAGTCAGAGCCAAAATCAATAATAAAGACTTTCATTTCCAAACAAGATGAGGCGCCAGGAGTTGATGTATAGACGTGGAGCTGATGTATGGATCTGGCCTCTGTACGTCCATCAGAGAGACAGGATATCTGACCTGCCACCAATGTATGACGAACGACTGAGACGGCCAGTGCTACATTAGTTCCATATTGGTAATCAGATCAGAGTGGAGAGAGAGGAGGGAGTAAACAAAAGACCTGCAGGAGACTAGTTCAGCTTCTCTGGAGTGTCTCTGTATCTGCCAGGCTGAAAGACAGGTATTTAACTTCTGCCGTGCAGGATTGTAATGGCTTCCTTTTCTAAAAATGCTGAATGAATTGCAAACGCAGAAGCTCACGCATACTTGTGATACACAGTGCCAAATATAACCTGGGTTATATTCACCAAGGGCTACAGTATTCCTTTGTGTAAGGCTGCTATTAACAGTTATTTTCTCTATTAATCAATAACTTGTTTGGTTTATGAGGTGAAAAAAGCCAATAATAATAATAATAATAATTTCCCAAAAGCTCAAAGTGATGTCTTGTTTTAAAACCCATAGATATTCAATTTTCTATCACAGAAGACTAAGGAACCTGGTTCCAGCTCCTCAAGTGTGTATATTTGAGAATTTATATGTAAAAAATTGACTCAAAATGATAAATTGATTATCAGAATAGTTTCTGATTGATTTCCTGTCGACAACTAACGGACTAATCGTTGCAAATCTACCCAGGTGTTTTGCTTTAGCATGAATATCACCAGTAAAGATTAGACTTCCACTTTTGTTTTTCTGTAACATGAGTAAGTTTTCTTGGTCGTGTCAATGGGCACTAGACGTACAAATATGAGTCGTTTGAACAAGTGAGCGCAAAGACTAAAGAGCAACACAAGGCCGCTAACACGCTAACTTGATATTTTCTGCTGTGTTCCAGACTTTTCACCGATGACCTAACAGGATCAGAAAGCATCAAACTTTGGCTTCATTTCGTCTGAACAGTTAAATTGCTATTAACATAACTGCCACCTTCTCCACTCACCTTGTTTGGGGGGGGGGGGGGGGGGGCTGCAAGCAGCGTATGTGGGGTCAAAGTTGCATATAGTTGAACCCTGGCTGAAAACCTGTGCAGTGCAGCCGCCCAAGCAGGAAAATACAGAAAGTGGAAATAATGAACCATGCTGTGCACAATGTTGAACTTTGTGCTTCTGTGTGGAAACCCTGTTTGTTCCACACATCTAAACATTTCCGAGCAATTCTTGTCCATTGCCTCTGTCTCCGACTATGCGTGTTCCTCTCTCTCTGACTGAATACATTAGTTGTTGTTCCAGCCTTTCAAAGCTTTCCAGTCATGTACAATTTTTATTTCATTATTTACTTTAATGACTGCTGCAATATGCTTCTCATAAATGTTTTGGACAATGGCTGCATCCATTACTGGAGTTTTTAAAGAAGCTTTTTGAGTCATTTTGTTTTTTTTTCTCAACTCATATTTTAATAGGATTCATTATGATTAATGCTTGCAAGCCACTGTGGTTATATTAACTCAGTGCTGTTAACTAATACTGTACATTTTGTGTCCACTTTGGACAGAAGCCAAATGAATGTCCTGTAATACGATCGCTGCATTACAGAAAAATGCTCACACAAAAGCAGGAAATGTCACGA
>NW_019174971.1:727939-773714 GCF_002260705.1 Seriola dumerili | reverse complement strand
TGGTCGTGTCAATGGGCACTAGACGTACAAATATGAGTCGTTTGAACAAGTGAGCGCAAAGACTAAAGAGCAACACAAGGCCGCTAACAAGGACGCTAACTTGATATTTTCTGCTGTGTTCCAGACTTTTCACCGATGACCTAACAGGATCAGAAAGCATCAAACTTTGGCTTCATTCGTCTGAACAGTTAAATTGCTATTAACATAACTGCCACCTTCTCCACTCACCTTGTTTGGGGGAGGGCGGGCCTTGCACACGCGTATGTGGGGTCAAAGTTGCATATAGTTGAACCCTGGCTGAAAACCTGTGCAGTGCAGCCGCCCAAGCAGGAAATACAGAAAGTGGAAATAATGACCATGCTGTGCACAATGTTGAACTTGTGCTTCTGGTGTGGAAACCCTGTTTGTTCCACAATCTAAACATTTCCGAGCAATTCTTGTCCCATTGCCTCTGTCTCCGACTATGCGTGTTCCTCTCTCTCTGACTGAATACATTAGTTGTTGTTCCAGCCTTTCAAAGCTTTCCAGTCATGTACAATTTTTATTTCATTATTTACTTTAATGACTGCTGCAATATGCTTCTCATAAATGTTTTGGACAATGGCTGCATCCATTACTGGAGTTTTTAAAGAAGCTTTTTGAGTCATTTTGTTTACTTTTTCTCAACTCATATTTTAATAGATTCATATGATTAATGCTTGCAAGCCACTGTGGTTATATTAACTCAGTGCTGTTAACTAATACTGTACATTTTGTGTCCACTTTGGACAGAAGCCAAATGAATGTCCTGTAATACGATCGCTGCATACAGAAAAATGCTCACACAAAAGCAGGAAATGTCACAATTATGGGAGAAAAATGGCGATGGCGTGTTTATCATGATTGCCTTCATTTGATGGTGAGCTCTATGCTGTATGTCTGCACCACACCATAACACACAATTTAATAACTCATTTGTGTCTTTGTGAAACTGCAGCATGGCTCAGATCCTACCATGCAGTCTGTCATTTTGAAGGTGCGGTGCAGTAATTACAGCAGCATAGCCTGTTTTGTCCACGGTTAATAGAGATTAATAAGATAATTTCTACATGCGGGGGGGGGGTACTGTATATAACTTTAAGCATTAGCGAATGCTATTCCGTTGTGCTGCGGGTGAACACACAATTTTAAGAGAGACCGTTTTATGTAAAAATCCCCTGATTTAATTTTTTCTGACTATTGTCTCACATGACGAATGGTGCTGTCTTTGTTTCTTGAACTCTCCTTTGTGACAAGTTTTTTTTTTTTCCTCCCCAAAGCCCTGAAACATTCGTAATTACATTTCCCCATCTGTCTCCTCACACAATCCCCCATACATCACCATCACAACAATTCCATTAACTCCCACTGTGTTAAATAAAGAGAGAGGAGGAAAAAAAAAAAAAAGCAAAGTGGGGCGCATTCATAAACAAATAAGAGATGATGCCATTCAGTCGTTTGGAGGAAATGTTTGATGAGGTTAATCCCTCAAAGCCATTTGTTAGGAGATGTTTTGAAAGAGATGCTATCACACGGAGGAGAGAATCAGCAGACTGTGTTTCAACCTCTGCTTCCTCCTCCCTCCTCCATCCTCCATCCTCCATCCTCCATCCTCCCCAGCATGTCTTTGTCTCTATGCCCTTGGCACCAGCAAAATTCCCCCACAAGATGGTGAAGTGCAAAGCAGCGACCGCATGGGATGTAATTACGGCAGGCTTAAAGTGCGGAAGTGTTCAAACGAGGAGGAAAAAATAAGTAAGCTGATTGAACGACAGACCCAGTAATGACCAAATTGTCTCAGACACTAATGGGGAATCTTTTGACAAATTACTGTCACAGTTTGTGAGCAGACACACACACATAAATACACACTCGTATACATGCATATACTGTGCATGTGCACGTGCACACAGTTAAAGTTATTTGGAAGGTGCTCTCATATTTACTCATCCTCGTCACCTGTTAAATCTCAAACAGAGGCCTCAGCAGAGATGTCCCTCCTTTGTAGGTATAGATTATATGAAAACATCATTAAAACGTGACAATTAATTATTCAGTTGCCTTATTCTGTCTTTAACAATCGGATAAAACGTGTCATTTTATAATGGGAGTGCAAAATGAATTCTAAAAAGGCTTTAAATTCTACTCTATTCTACTCTGACTAATGTGTCTGCTTGTCATTTGAATATGCTAGTTCACTTTCTTGCAAGAGATAGAAGAGAAAACTAATACCACTCTCATGTCTGCACATTAAATGTGGAGCTAGAGCCAGAAGGTGAATAGCTTAGCTTAGTTTAGCTTAGCAGGGACACTGGAAACAGCAGCTATCATTCATTTTATTATTTACACCTGTGCTTTCTTACTGTGGCATATCAAAATGTCTTTTACGATGAAGGCCCCTTTGTCCCATCTCAGCAGGCGCAGCGTAGCCGACAGGCATATGACGCAGATGTAAAACTAAGCCTGTACACACCCACACGCTCACAGGTGAGGTCTAATGAGCCAAAGTGAAATCCCCACCTGCTAATTAACCATCAAAGTAGTGATTATTTCGAATGGCAGCACAAACATTTGACATGTCTGTCTCTAAAAAGTAGCCCAGAAGTGACAAAAAAATGATCATTATCCATGATGCCTTCAGGTTTCAGCAACTTCACACCATCCAGGTCATGGCTGGATTGATAGGCCCTGGGTGTTTCATATCAAAGATCAGCAGTGCAGTTTCTTACTGGTAATGTGTGTTAGCTGCCTCAGTCAGACGGCGTTTCCTTCTGCTTCCTGCTTCCGTATAAAGTGTCTTGTTTTAGGGTCTATATATATTTATTTATGTTGTATTTTGTTAATTATAGGTCTGGGTGACAGGAAGAGTTGGTGGTAAACTGCCTTAAGATAGTTTGACAAAAGAGAACAGCCCTCTGTGCCTTCACTGGCTGGTGCAGTATCCTCAGAGCAGAATATCATAGAGTAATATGAACATAACAGCCTTAAGTTGAAAGAGGAGGATGGAATGGAAACTTTCTGACCTTCATTAGCGATGCTATTAAGGGAATAAAGCATTTATGTTCTCTGTAGACCCAGATTTTCCCAGTTAGTCCATGAATTTCAACTGACACCCATCCAGTCACAGAGGGTCAGGCACAGTCAGCCACTGAGGAGTTGTAATGGACAGATAAAAAGGAGGTTTTTGCCGCATTTGAACAAAGATAGTAAAAATAGGATTTTTATTTGTGTTCTCTTGCTATTTTTTCATAAGATTTAAAATTTTACAATTACAGCTACCCTTGAATCCTAAATATATATATATATATATATATATATATATATGTATATAACTTTAACATTAGCGAGAAGGTGCATTAACACACATGCAAACACACACAACGTATAAGATCCTCACATGCACAAGACAGCAAGGACCTGGAGATGAGCAGTTGGCTTAATACAGTGTGCTTTTAGACCAAGAGCGATGGAGTACAAATAGGAGACGGATGTACAGTCAGAGCCAAAATCAATAATAAAGACTTTCATTTCCAAACAAGATGATGGCGCCAGGAGTTGATGTATAGACGTGGAGCTGATGTATGGATCTTGGCTCTTGTACGTCATCAGAGAGACAGGAATATCTGACCTGCCACCAATGTATGACGAAACGACTGAGACGGCCAGTGCTACATTAGTTCCATAATTGGTAATCAGATCAGAGTGAGAAAGAAGAGGAGGGAGTAAACAAAAGACCTGCAGGAGACTAGTTCAGCTTCTCTGGAGTGTCTCTGTAATCTGCCAGGAGCTGAAAGACAGGTATTTAAACTTCTGCCGTGCAGGATTGTAATGGCTTCCTTTTCTAAAAAATGCTGAATGAATTGCAAACGCAGAAGCTCACGCATACTTGTGATACACAGTGCCAATATAACCTGGTTATATTCACCAAGGGCTACAGTATTCCTTTGTGTAAGGCTGCTATTAACAGTTATTTTCTCTATTAATCAATAAACTTGTTTGGTTTATGAGGTTGAAAAAAAGCCAATAATAATAATAATAAAATAATTTCCCAAAAGCTCAAAGTGATTGTCTTTGTTTATAAAACCCATAGATATTCAATTTTCTATCACAGAAGACTAAGGAACCTGGTTCCAGCTCCTCAAGTGTGTATATTTGAGAATTTATATGTAAAAAATTGACTCAAAATGATAAATTGATTATCAGAATAGTTTCTGATTGATTTCCTGTCGACAACTAACGGACTAATCGTTGCAAATCTACCCAGGTGTTTTGCTTTAGCCATGAATATCACCAGTAAAGATTAGACTTCCACTTTTGTTTTTTCTGTAACAATGAGTAAGTTTTCTGATCGGTCAATGGGCACTAGACGTACAAATATGAGTCGTGTTGAACAAGTGAGCGCAAAAGACTAAAGAGCAACACAAGGCCGACTAACACGCTTAACTGATATTTTCTGCTGTGTTCCAGACTTTTCACCGATGACCTAACAGGATCAGAAAGCATTCAAACTTTGGCTTCATTCGTCTGAACAGTTAAATTGCTATTAACATAACTGCCACCTTCTCCACTCACCTTGTTTGGGGGGGGGGGGGGCTGCAGCAGCGTATGTGGGGTCAAAGTTGCATATAGTTGAACCCTGGCTGAAAACCTGTGCAGTGCAGCCGCCCAAGCAGGAAATACAGAAAGTGGAAATAATGACCATGCTGTGCACAATGTTGAACTTGTGCTTCTGGTGTGGAAACCCTGTTTGTTCCACAATCTAAACATTTCCGAGCAATTCTTGTCCCATTGCCTCTGTCTCCGACTATGCGTGTTCCTCTCTCTCTGACTGAATACATTAGTTGTTGTTCCAGCCTTTCAAAGCTTTCCAGTCATGTACAATTTTTATTTCATTATTTACTTTAATGACTGCTGCAATATGCTTCTCATAAATGTTTTGGACAATGGCTGCATCCATTACTGGAGTTTTTAAAGAAGCTTTTTGAGTCATTTTGTTTACTTTTTCTCAACTCATATTTTAATAGATTCATATGATTAATGCTTGCAAGCCACTGTGGTTATATTAACTCAGTGCTGTTAACTAATACTGTACATTTTGTGTCCACTTTGGACAGAAGCCAAATGAATGTCCTGTAATACGATCGCTGCATACAGAAAAATGCTCACACAAAAGCAGGAAATGTCACAATTATGGGAGAAAAATGGCGATGGCGTGTTTATCATGATTGCCTTCATTTGATGGTGAGCTCTATGCTGTATGTCTGCACCACACCATAACACACAATTTAATAACTCATTTGTGTCTTTGTGAAACTGCAGCATGGCTCAGATCCTACCATGCAGTCTGTCATTTTGAAGGTGCGGTGCAGTAATTACAGCAGCATAGCCTGTTTTGTCCACGGTTAATAGAGATTAATAAGATAATTTCTACATGCGGGGGGGGGGAATTAATTAATGTACAATGTTCTGACCTCCATGTCTGCAACCTCCAACACTCTGAACCACATCAGGCCCCTGAAATATATTTTTAGAAGCTCTTATCATTTTGTGTGTGATAGGAAATTAGATCCAGTCTGTGCACACACATGCGTTTACACAATTTGTGTTCTTTTGCTTCCTATGGTCTTTAATGTTTGTACAGTTCTATTCTGTTTCTCTATATGTGATTAACGTTTACAGCTTTACGGACTGAACAGAGGTGGATGTTAATTATATTTATTTTCTCAATGTTGAGTCACATTAACATTAGAAATGAACAATATAGAGAGTGTGCATGTATCAGACAATAGAGCGACATGATCATTACATCCTAAAATGCAGCTGAATCCCAGCTGCGTGTCGGCACACAGTAAACTGACTTTTTGGAATATTTTCACCTCTTATAGCCGCATGCGTCTTACATTACATCTCAGCCCTGGTTCTATACCAGCATCCTGCAGTGAAGGGTGTTCTTCTGCAATTACAGCTGGCAGCAGTTAGCCAAGTGCTGTCAGCAGCACTTAAGTGCCTATAATCATCGTAAAGAGCATCTTAAAGGTTGTAGATACTTTTATATAGAGGATGGAGCAGCACGTGTGCTGGGTAGACATTTCTCTGAAATGCAGCCCAAACACGAGAAAAGAAAGTGAGACATTAGTGACACAAGTGACACAAAATAGCAAAATGATTAATATCACAATGTCAAAACAAATCTTGATGGTTTTTATCTGTGCTATTGCTTAATGAAGCAGCTGGGAACTCAATAATTTAGAGATACTCAGTCATAATCTTTTCCCAATTATATTGTTTCCATTTTAGAAATGAAGTTATCATATGTTAAGGCTGGTTTAGGGTGGATTCATCTTTATGAGAAAGAAAAAAAGCTAATTTCTTCGACAAGGATCGTGTGATAAAAATCCAAAGTTAGAAATTAAAGGTACCCTGGGGAAAACAGCAAAGTGATTAAAGTATGACGACTGAATAGTTTCTCTTTATTATCCACAGCAGTTAGAGTGAAATGTGGGCCCCGTTGGCCCAGAATGAATCAGGTGTTTCGCTGATGGAGTAAATCGAATGATCTTATTTTTCTTTCTTTTTGATCATCTGCTCGTGACAGAAACCTCCTGAGCACAGCAAGAAAGTGTGAATATTGGTTGTGTGTGTTTATGTGTGCACGTGTGTTTGTGCCAGACCCTCCTCATACCCCTCCCTACTCACCACGTCCACTTCATACACTCATATAGATACCGTATCACTTCCATAATGCTCCACATGATGTTAAGCCTCTCATCTCCATTCAAACCCAGCGCCTCCTTGCTCCGTTCCAATTTCAATCTGCACTCACTGTAATAGAGTTCGCTATCACCCTTCTCCCAATGGGGCAACTTTGCCTCCCAGCCAATCTCTTTAGCTGTATGTTTTTATATGTCCCTGGGTGTGAGTCATGGGTCAACAATGAAACCGAGCACTCCCCCGCCGCTCTACCTCGCTCTCCGTTGGCGCTCCGCAACCCCGCCGCCACACAGAGCGTGGGCTGCCCCCATGTTGGATCATTGGAGCGCTGCAGTGTCAACAACCTCCTCATGCTTGGTGCTGGGGTGAATAACTCAGGGCATCCCAACTGAAATGTGTTTTGCTTCAAGTCTTGCGGCGGTTCTTCGCCCCAGTGTAATCTGCCATGATGGAGCTGTTGTGCTGTAAACAAAAGGCCTCCAGCGCCGATACCTTCACACCGAGATGCACAGAACACTGCGGCGGTAGAGAGAATCAATCGAAATATAGATATAAACCTTACGAACCAAACGCAGCATACTCAAATCTCTTCATCTCCTGATATTCATGTATTGCAAACTCAATCTGCGGCTGACCTGAACACATCCTGTTACATAAAATGAATCTGAAGCTACTGTGATAATCGATTTATTGATCTGGAATGCCAAATATTTTGTGGTTCTGATGGGAAATTGTCACTATTTGCTGATACTGTATATACAAGATGATTAATCGAGGAAATAACCAGTATTATCTGTAATAATTATTAGCGGCAGCCCTTAACTTCTCCAAAGATCTCCTCTTCTTGCACTGCAGTCTCAGTCGTCTGCACATCAGCATGTGTGCGCTCTCAAACGTAGAAGTTGTGGAGAGAATCAAACAGATATTTGTTGGTAGTACGAAAATGTCAAAGCTTGTCGCGTTTCAGAAGCTGCTGGGTGTCTCTTTTCGTGGCGATGGTGACGTGCCTGGTTCTTCTGGAGGAGCGTCTCCTGATTGCAAAACTTTATCATGAGAAAAGTCACACTCGCAAACAATCCCCCCAGTTTCAGAATCATGAAAAAGCTGATTGGCGTCTTTCCGGAGGATGTGTATCGTGGTGTAAAAGCGGGCTGATTGAAAAGATTCATTGTTGTCTGGCGAGGTGCGCTGATCAAAACCCAAAGCCGCGCTGTGATGCGTTAATCAAACCCCGTACGGTGAAGGGCCTGCCGCTGATGAAAAGGAGATTGATAGGTGTGTTCAGATTGTAAAAACCTACAAGAAAAAAAAAAAAATCCACAGGAATTAATGTCGCCATTATTTGACAGCGTCTTCATTAAGTGTCTCCATCATCGCAGCGACATCTGTGGCGTTCGTTAATGGCTGCTTTAAAGACTGATTTCAGTATGAAATGCAAATTTAATCCCATTACACTCCATATAACGAACAAACCGTGTCCCATCAACTAACCGTCCACCAATTCCCACGGCTATTTTCAGAATTATATTATAATACAGCAGCCTTATATACTGTGCCGCCTATTATGCACCAGTAAGGCTCTTGAACCCAGTATGGAAATGACATCACTCTTTATGTCCACATAAAACGTGTTAAATACCAGTATGAGCACCTGTTTTGCTCACTAATGTGCATGTTTCATTTGATTTCAAGGTCATGAGCTCCTCACCAGGGGTTGTGTTACCAATGAGGGCACTGGTCTTATGTGCCCATGTATGTATGTATTTCTTTCTGGGAATTTGATGGCAGTTTTGGCGCGAACCTGTGGGGAGTTTACATTACTTAAATTCAACTAAGTTTACAAAATAAAAGGTAAATTTGATAAAGAATTTTAAAAAAAATGAATAGAATCAACATCATGCCATGAGGGGAAAAATTTCACAAACCTTTGTCCAGAAGAGAAAGCGCTATGTTTGGAACATAACCCCTCAAATACCCCCCTGTATTTCCTCACTTCAGTGCTCATGGCAAATAAGCCCTATTCTTCTCTGTCTCAAGAAGCCTCTCCACGTATAAAGCGCAGCACGGTCTCTTGGCAACTGGCACATTATTCTATTCTATTAGAGGCTTCGGGATTAATAATTATGGTGTTAAATCTGAAGCATGGCTAGTGTCCAGCCCCAATCCCACTGCGCTTTTGAGCTGCCGTGCATTTAGGTCTCCAGCAGGCGAAGGGGTGACTCAGGTCTCTAATGCAGCGTCCTTCATATAGAACGTCAACAGCTGGAGAAGAAAAAAAAAAAAAAACAGCAGTGAGGAAAGAGCAGGTTCTTGCTGAGACTCCAAATAAAACAATTTACACGCAACTGGGGACCTTGACTCAAATCTTCCCGAGCTGGGAGCTAATTAAAAATGTGACCTCACACAAAAGGGGATCATAAACAGTTTTTATTCCCTTTGCTCTGCTCCGGCGCCTTTTTTTCTTTCTCTGCCTCTTTCTCTCTATTCACGTATACACTCTCCACTGTGTGGGTCCCAGGGAAGTCCGGGCTGAGAAAAATGAATTACTGATTTCACTCTGACAACTTGGCTAAGTAGCTTACAGTAGCAACAAGTGCACTCTTTAGGGCCCTGGCTGCAGGGTTTTAGCGTCCGGGCCCTGACTGATCATTCACGTGTCATAATTAATGTCACATTTTACACTTTTTTTTTTCTTTCTCTTTTTTTTTTTTTTTTGGAGAAAAGAGTTTTTTTTTTTTTTTTTTTACACGTATACGCATGGATTGCTGTGTTTACCACACACACTCTGCATGAAAAATGTGGCACATAAAAGCTCCTCATTTATTTGGCCTCCTGAAGTTATTTCCTGCTGTAGTTTTCCCACTTTGAAGTAAATTAATCACAACAGCAGCAGCGTAGAAGTGGGTCAGTTGATACAACATTGACCAATAGCTTTGGGAGAAATATTGGAATTTGTCTTCCTATATAATTCACACAGAGACTGATTAGACTTTGTGGGGGGAAGAAAAAAAAAGAGGCTGACATTTGACGAATACCTCAAGCAAACAGGTCGATCAAACTGGATTCTGGTACATGCGAGAGTGCTTTGATGTGTCTTGCAGAGCTCTGCGGGCTGTGTTGTTGTACACACAAGTGTTATGTTGAGGATTCGCTGATGCTCTTAAGTCACAGTGAATGAGCATCCTTCAGATAAATCAATTGAAGAATAATCACCACATAACCTGCCCCTGACGTCAACACTGCAATCATATCAGTCCGAGTATCCCGTTACTTCACAGTCCTGTGTTTAGATGTCTTTACCATTCGGAGGTTCAGCGTCTTGCCCAAGGACGTCTGGGGAGGATGAAGGGCTTCTGATGGATACACGCTGGCTGTCAGCTGGGAAAGAACCTGTGACCTCTCCGATAATAGAAGGTCTCTCTACCCACTCGGCCACCTCATTTCTTTTTCTTTTTGCAAACAAGACCCAAGGTCATTAACATGTGCATGTGTGTGTATGTTACATTTGCAGTTTGAGAGTATGTTCAATAGAGGGAGTACTTGACTTTAAAGTCGCTCTCCAGACATGTTTTTAAACTAAAGCAAAAAAGACAGGTGAAAGAGCGTGAGTGAGAGTGTCAAGGTGGTTACAGGAGGAAACATATTTTATTTGTTTGTTGTTTGTTCGCTTGTAACTGGCAGTGACTGCGCTAACGCACACCTTGCCCGGTGCCCCTCATGCACTGTGCAGTGTTTTGCCATCTCATAAACTTCTAAAAGCACTAATCTGTTGCTCCAACTGGACTTTCCTGGATTGCATTTCATTGCGTCACCAGCACCTTCAACACCACACCCCAGCAAAAGCAGACCCAGGGCAGCATGCATGACTTGAATGGCGTTAAATCACATCTTTTATTGTACCTACCCTTACCTGTCTGTGTTAATTATTTAGAGGCCCTATGATACAAAATCCAGGTAGATAGAGGCCAATAAAAGTCATAGATTATTAATGAGAATTTAATTTAAATGACTTCCACTTCCAGCGTTATGGCAGAACTGAAGCGGAGAGAGTTGGGAAAATGTCCGCAGGTGGGTATTCCAGCAGAATCATCCCCCACCTGGTCCCGCGCCGCCATAATGAGACACCCAGTGAGTAGAAAGGGAGAGAGAAAGTGGCAAGCAATCTTCCACTGAGCCAAAGATCTCAGCAGCACCCTGAGAGGCTTCACTCTTCTGATGCTTAATAATCCTGAGAATGAAATGAGGTTAACAGCGCTGAGTGGTTCAGAAACAGCCATCAGCAGTATGGTGTGATTTTTGATCCGCGGATAGAGGAGACTCTCCAGTTTTTTGTTTTTTTTTGAGATTCTGACGGGCAAAATGAGTGAAGACTTGTGAAGTGAGATATCCATGACTTAAAAAAAAAGTGACATGTATTCTTAGAGAATGACTGACAGCAGCAGATTAAAAGATGGAGTGTTTAAAAGAATGGAAGTCTAAAAGGACAGAGATGCCGATTGATCATGAAGGGATTTTCCTCTCCTAAAGTTTTGTGTCAGTTCCCCTGAAACGGGGCAAAAACTCCATCTGCTAATGAAGGATCTATTGTCTACTTTATACCTCTCTCATCGGGGCGACAGAACAAATTACACAGAGTACAATAACAGTCTTCAAACCTTCAATCATCAACCTCACCACTAGTAATCATTAGGAAAGGTCAGAGCTAAATGAGAGGTAAGGAAATTAAAAAATGAAGGACATGATTTTTTTTTCTTTTTTTTCTTAACCAAGCATCAGCTGATAAAACCTGTTAACACTAAATAAGAACTCCAGTTTCTAATTTATGACAGTTAATCAAGCCAGTCATTGAAAGTGCATATCAACTTGGCATTTGCTATTTATCCTTAAAAATAACACGTAAACATATTAAAGTATTTTAAACATTTATTCCATTTTATAGCTAATTTGCTAAATGTGTCCCCCTTGTGTTTCACTTTTTAACGTGCGTCCCATCCTCGTCTCTATAATTGTCCCTGTTAATCCAATCTACTTTCCATGTACAAGTCAGCGTTTTGTGAAAAAAAATCCATATTCAGAGTGTCAGAGTGTGTTTCATGCTTTATTTTTATGCTCTAATGCTTCTTGGTTATTTGTTTTATGTCTCTTAATGCATGACATTTAATGGAATTTTGCTCATCTGGGTGTGCCACTAACAACGCACGAATTATTGCCTCAATAATTTGCATTTCATCCCGCTTTGATTTTTATCTGCAGGATGGAAATGAAGGCCTATAATATCCTCTCACACATACTGCTTGGAGAGTATGGATTATATATTGAAGAGGGAATCTGAAATATGATCGTTGTCGTTATCGGTTTGTTTTTATTTTCGGTTTAGTTGCTTTACTGTGGTGATTGTGCTGGGAAATCTGCTGCTAAAAGCTGCTATAAGTCATACTTTTTTTATATTAACAATCAATCAAATGACGATGTGTATGTGAAAGGTATTCCTTGTGGTGATTTGATGGAGAATTCTGCAGTTACCCTCGTCTCTAGAGCTCGTTTGAGCATCCTTCAGCTCATTTCTTTGGGTCACTCTCACCTCGTTTCCAGCAGCAGCAGCATACAGTAAATTTTGGTATACAAGCTCTAACTGTTTAAGGTGCAGTTAGGGTAGTTAGTGTGGAGTGGTTGTTTAAACAGTTAAACAGTTGGCAAATGGCAGCTAAACATAGTGCAGCATTTAGCAGCTAAAGAGCCAGATATTTCCCTCAGGAGCCGGTGGAGGCCAAAGCACACGTCTTAAATGAGAGTAAATATTGGGCCTACGTTCATGGTGTAAATAGGTAAGTGTGTGTTAGCATGTTTGAGGTTGACTCTCTCTCCGTGGGGCTCTTTGATTAGCCACGATGGCTCCCATTGCACAAGCTCAGCAGCCTGTTCTTTCTCCTTTCATTTCCAAATTGCGCTTTTTGTTTTCCAGAGGACTAAAGACTAAAAACACAGAACAGCGGCACAGGGGATCGGCTTCATTCTGTCAAAACATTTGAAGCAAAACAGAAATTTGGTAAAATAATAATGCAGTGGGTTATTACTTGAGAACTGACCCTCTTTAGGGAGAGCTGTTTCAAGAATGGTAATAAAAACATTGGAACTGTGGATGAAGTTAGTACATTAATTATGGATCCTGTCATCTTCATGAACGTAGAGGTGGTTCTGCAGCCCAGGACAGAATATGTTTCATTCTGGAAAATGTTCAAGGGCCACTCAGAAGTCTTTTATAGGCTGGAAGTGGCCCCTGAGCAGGACTTTGAGTGCCACTGATCTACAGTACCATGTGTCGGCGAGACCATCTGAGCATGTAATTAACTGGAGGAGTTGGCGCCTCTCACTCGCCGCGATGGCAAGAGTACAAAACTTTTCTTCAGTGCGTGTTTGCATGGTGATAAGGAATATTTTATTGAAGGTGTGATACGGCCTTCCCCACAGAGGACGGAGGTGGTCTTTGCTCATAACGGAATTGCACATAACGAATGCAGGCCAGCGCGTCGCCGGTGCTGCAGGCGAGATTGCTTACGCTCCCTCCAGCGTCTGAACTCATCCAGGAACACATAAGTGAAATAGGGGTCATCACACTCCTCTGTAGTCGCACAAAGTTCCCACTGTGTGTGCGAGTGGGCATGTGTGAGTGAAGGATGGCGAGTGAATGAAAATGCGAGGCAGCAAATCTCTGAGTAAATCCTTTGCCTTCTATTTATATATTCTTTTGAAAATCCTGGAGCTCCTCTCTCCTCCACTTTCATGGTTGCTACAGCCTCAAAATGCAGCGCCGTTGCAGTTGGTCACTACTCGCCCGGCTGTTCTCTGCTATTTTCATGGACAACAATAGCAAACAATCACGGCCAAACAACCATTTATGGCGAAGGCACACGTGCTTTTGTGCTCCGTCCCCTGCAGCGCTCGATGAAAGGTGCTGCTGTTGAGAAACACTGCAAACAAGCAGACGCCGATATCTGTTACCTGAATGACGCTTCAGGGCTTCGATATAGTGGCCGAGAAATATGAGCGCCCGGGTTTCTGCCCCATTGGCTACGAGGAACATTTCCCCGCAGTCTCACGATACCTCCCCCTTTAGATGTGATTCTTCCCTACAGCTGTTTTGTCACGGCCGTGTAAAGTATTGCCCTCCGGCCGCCGACACTGAAATGCAGAACACGGGCGAGTTTGTCAGTTCAGGAAATATGAGCATGTTCAGTTCTTTATGTGTGGAGCGGCCTCGAGCTGCTGAGTGTTACGACACCTTAAGCCAACCCTGCCTGCCCACGCCGAACAATGGGGACTTCTTCCAAATCAGGTCGTAGCATTTGCATAGAAATTGCTTCTAGATCAGGAGATGGGCCCTCGAAAAACGCTCTCTCCTTCTCGCCCCGCCGCTGAATCTCTTTCTGTGCCAAACACACACACACACACACACACACAAATAAACAGTCATATGGAGAGTCCGCTCCTTTAAGGCCCAATCACTTTGGAACAATGAGCACTCCTCAAGGAAGTCAGAGCAGAGGACATGATGAGACGAAGATCTGAGGCGACGCTTCATGTTTACCAAAAAGGGCGAGCGGCAACGAGAGAGGGTTTCACACGCAGAAATCCTCTGTACGAGATTCTCTTTTAAGACATCTGTAATTTACATGCCTTTGGTCCTCCAAACTGCACTCCCAGTTTGTTGTGTATTCATATGTTGATTATATAAGGAGGTCCACAGAGTTTAACAAGCCTTTAACAGCAAAGACGCTCGTCATTTCTGCTTTGGTGGAGAGCAAACATAAGGAGACTGACTGGGCAGAGCGGAGAGAAAGAGGGGGTCATGTGGGCTTAGCAGCAGCTCCTCCACAAGTCATTCCCTTTTTAAACAATCCACATGAGGCGTTTCTTGATGTGGCTCCGCTATCAGCGAGGCGCTATTTGTTACAGATCTGCCACAGTGGCAGTGTGCTTCAGTATGAGGCAGAAAAACGAGTTGTTTAGTGAAATGAAAGATAGTAAGTGGTTGGTGGTCCGCTGTACTGTGCGTCCAGGTCGGTTTCGGTTGGGTTTCTCCGGGAGAGAAGTCCGCCCTCTGCTGCTGCCAGCATTCGCCAAACTCTCACAGGCCAAGGCAGATAACACGGGAGACTGGCGTTTCATCCTCCATAAACCTTTCTGATGCCGCCCTGAACTTTTACCAGCCCTTCCCGGATAGTGAAAAGGTGTTTCGGATGAGCCGGGTTTGGAGGGAAAAGCTGATAAATGTCAGAGGTTGATAGCTAAACTGCAAACCGAGCACCAGGGGTCCGGAGAGGCGAAGCAGAGAAAATGGCATTCTGTTGTGGAGACGCTCAGCAATAGTGACAGCTACCACAGCGAGCATCATGAGCTAATGCCAGGCTGCCTGATGCAGGTGTCTGAACCTAAAGAGCACCTTTCAGTCACAGCTGCCATATCGGCGTGTGAGGCCGCTCGGACATGGCAGACTTGAAGCAGGGGCTGCGAGTTAACAGAGAGAAAGTTCTCTGCCGGCCTTGTGAATGTCACATGTGCGATTTGGTGTGTCAGTATGACTATTTTAGGCTGACATCTTCAGAAAAGAACCCATCACCTTTACGCCGTGATATATGAGCAAGGAGCAGAAATTGTCTCGGTGTCAGAGAAACCTGACAAATGTCTCGCGCAGAGGAAAATCAGCCGGCTCAGGCAACTTTATGGAACATTATCTGCCAAGGACAGTTTGTTTTTGCGGTTAGGCGATGATGTATTTCGCAGCTAGCTTCGACGTGTTACTTCAGTCGTCGGGCGAGGCGGGAGTCGAATCTGATCCTGGGTAGACATGATAATAGATAATAAACCACTTTTCCAACAGTGCAACACAAATCCTCAACAACAGCTTCTAATCAGACGTTCATAAATAATGCCTTCGCTCTGCTTTTTTCTCCATGTACTGCATGTGATACATGATGTAGTAGTTTACAGTAATAAAACATGTCACACCTTCCGTAGTGAATTGTTCCCCACAAGCGCTTCTTGAAGAAGTAAGTGAAAGTGGCACATGATTTGATTTGTATTCATGAATGGGCCGTGCAGCTGTTACAGAGCTCCTCTCAAGCTGTTACAATTCAAAAGTGTTTGACTGGACAACAGGAGCTTTGAGAGAATGTGTTTGGATTTTTTATTCATTGGTTATTGAATTGTGAAGCCCCACTGGGCACATATAATCATGTTATTATGAAGATATCATCCAAAAACTGGTAAACACACAATCTCTTCTCCAACTGGTTGAAGTTTTTAGCTTAAATGTCTGAAGATATTATTGTTTAACTTAACCTGTGTGTGTGTGTGTGTGTGTGTGTGTGTGTGTGTGTGTGTGTGTGTGTGTGTGTGTGTGTGTGTGTGTGTGTGTGTGTGTGTGTGTGTGATCTTGGTCTGAGCTGCTGTGATTCCACCGCAAGACTTGATTTGATTTTAAATGCCAATGACAAGAGGCTGACACACTGACACCATTTAGGTTCCTAAATAAAAGAACAAGGAAATCTTTAATTTCCCATTGAGAGAACAATTTGTGCTATGTAATATTCACTTGAGAGAACAGGCCACTGAAGGGGTTTTGAATAAACCACAAAAAAATATGTTTTTTTGCCAACTGAGCCTGGCAGGTGTAAGATTGTGTCTCAGGTTCCAGCTATGTTTCCCTTTACAATTTTAATTAATGGCAGAACTCTTATACGACTGGGACTCCAGAGCTGTAAAACGCTGTCAGTGTTCTTTCTGATTATTTATTCACTTCCCTTTCTGAAATGCGGAGATCTTTTCCAGCAGGAAGCGAGGGTACATGCTGGACAGGTTGGCGCCCCTCTGCTGTAATGGCCTATATAAAGGTAAGTTAACAGCAAGAAATGTTTTACAGCCAGTTGAAGTGAAGAATATAAAGTACGAATCTCATAGAGCTCATGGCTTTCTGTGGACCCTTAAATTTTACAGCATGTGCAGAAAAAAAAAAAAAAAGAAAAGAAGGGGGGGGGCCACAGATGTGGCACATAAAAGGAAGCGAGGTTCAGGTGAGTCCTGTTCAGAATGGATAGCTTCCAGCGCTCTGAAGAAATTCATCTCCTGCTCCTCTGCAAACGAGCCAGGATGTTAACACTGTTGACATTAGCGGCGTAGGCGTAGCAGGCAGTGGAGGGGACAGCCGAGTGTGTGCTGAAGTCCCTCCGGCAGTATTCGACGTTTGTCTCTGTGACCCGGGACTACCTACTGACAAAAGTGCTACCTCATTTCAATGCTAATGTGCTGTTATGGGTATTTTCAAAGCGTTGCTGCTATTTATTATGATTCAGCTCACCTGAGAGGCGGCGGTTAATCCTGTAGATCCCTGCAGAGCTGCCGCGCACCAAGAGGTCATGGAGATAGTGTTTAAATAGACTCTGCCTTCCATATTATTCCAAGGGGATGGCTAAGTCTATACACAGCTAATGGATTTTCTCCCTTTTTCCTGCACATCTGGTTTGTGGCAGCCAGGTGAAGATCACATGTGCTGTTTTCATATGACAAGATCCTCCTCTGATTGTCGTTCCCCCTGTTTTTCTTTTTTTCTTAGGAGTACATTTATGACTTAACATATCACC
This sequence comes from Seriola dumerili, assembly GCF_002260705.1. NCBI lineage: Eukaryota > Metazoa > Chordata > Actinopteri > Carangiformes > Carangidae > Seriola > Seriola dumerili. The sequence goes on along the minus strand of NW_019174971.1, from coordinate 756,348 downwards.
CGGAGGCTTGCGAGAAGCCATCACCGACAATGACACTTTCTCTGCAGGTTTTGAATAGACAGCTAAATGAAATGAATGTGCAACATGGACACTGTGATATAGAAGAGAAAACAATCTCAAAAGGCCTCCAGCTGCTCACTGTAATATACATTAAGGTGTGGCAATGATGTGTATATATGCCAACAATGTCTCAGTCAAATATAAGGGCGGAGTGATACAACTGACCGATCTACAGATGGTGCCAAAACTAAGACGGATTCCAAGTTGGTGTCTTCATGAGATGATTTTTCATGATTGTTTTTGCCGAATAGACCGCTCCAACTTTCTGTGATTGTTGCTCACCTTTTTAGTTTGTTTTTTCTTCTCATTAGTTACAAATATTTGTATTATTTTATTCTCCTTTCCTTCATTTATTCCTATACTTGCCAACATTCTTGTACCTTACAAGCATATTGAAAAGCTCATTCTTGATCCATGTGGCAACACATACATTGTGGCTGCATTTGAAAACCATGACATTTGTTGCTCCTGCGTCACAGATTCGCTGTGTGTTCATAAAAAGCAAAGTCAGTAATCACTGCTCCAATAAATATGAATTTCATGTCAATTGTCAATGGGTACAGGTTTCTATACTTATATACTCACAGATGAATTTCATGCTTCAGAGACATGAAAAATATGGAATTGGTGAAAAAGATAGTGGATCAGAGAAAAGAGCTGACGACAGCAATACCCCCTCCTCACGTTTTCCTCCTCTTTCTTTTGTTTTATTATTATTTATTTATTTATTTTAAGACATGATTTCATTTATCCCTGCTTTACATTTTCCTTAGTCTCAGTGACAGTTGTTGTCAATGCCTGTGTGTTGTGTTCGCTTCTGTTTATTCCTGTTGTGTCATGTTATTTCTCACGACGCAACCACGCTCTCAGGATCTCACCTGACACCAGAACTAAAAAGGTAGAAACCCCAAATCAATTTGCAGTTTTTAATCATTGATTTGTCATCAACAGAGATTGGAGATGGTCCTCCTAATTGTCCACAACCGTCTCCTCTGTCTTCACCAACAGGTGGTTGTTCCCGCGCCACGACACAAAGCGGTCCAACGGGTCTTCTGTGTCCTCTGCCTCCTGTCCGCCTGCCGACACACCTCGCGGCTTCAGCAGATGACAGGACTCAGGAAGTCTGAGGTGCACGGGGGTGAAGATGAAAGGTGAGAGGACAGTTCCCGCCGCCACACTAACTGGTCTGTCTGTCAGGTTGTGTGTAACCCAGGAGGTTGTGAAAGAGTCTCTCTCTCTGCAGCACAGGCTGGATTGTCGGTTTAAATTTTTCATAGCCACTGACTAAGTAGTTTTTTTCTAAGCTATTTCAGCCTGTCACCACTCACACACATCACGCATTAATAAGTGATCTTGTCAGTAGATGGGTTTCCATCCAGCTGTTTCCAAGCACATTTTCAATTTGCATTTGGTGTACTGATAAAAGCAACATGCAAAAAAAGTATAATCAGAACAGACTTAGTAAATTAATCATGTCATCCAGGAGGTATGTAAAGTAAAGTGTTTATGTAAAGGATAGACATTTTCTTTTGTAGATTTATACTGAAATTAATTTGCTTTAATAAATCCATTTTCTCAAAAGTAGCAGTATTTTTGGATGTAAATGTAGCTACTCCCTATGACTCCTCTTTCTCGTGCTCTGTTTCACAGGTCTGTGGGTTCCAGTTAGTTACGAAAATAATGTATTTTTTCCATGTGGTACAATGGAATGGAATTGAATGAACGCGTGTATTCAAGGACATGTACAATTCAGCATATATAAAGGATGATAATAGAGGAATAAGTGGAGTTTAAATGAAGCAACGTCTTTCATGGAAATTCCAATCGCACCATTAAACAGCCTAAATTCACTACTTTTGATGTACGTACTGTATTTGGAGCAGTTACTTAACAAGTGAAACCAGACATGAATCAACAGTGTGTAGCTCCTTTTTAAATAGCTGAAAGAATTGTTAGTGTTGATATTTTACTGCCGCTACCAGCCTCGGAGGTTTTGGAGCCATGTTGTCACCAGATTGTCGACACTTTTTAACGGTCATTTCCACCGTGCGGGAGAAAACATAGCTTTCAGAAATCGCCGATATTGCCACCTGTGATTTACAACTTTGAGACTGACTTGATTCAGAATCGTTATCACATCCCACATTTTAAATGGCTTTTGTGCCCAGGGTATTTACATTTTTCATTTTTCTTTCACAAGAGAAAATTTGGTTTCTAAAAGGGCAAATTTGTGCATTTGTTGACAAGTATGATGACTAATAGCTTAGCCTTGTGTTGGTTTCATAGTAAGAAACCCACCCCCCCACCCCATATAGTGCCTTTTCCTTCAGCTTCTCCCCATCTGCAAATGGCAAAAGGTGATGCTGAGGTGAAGGCTGCCTGTGAGAAGGATGAAAGAAAATGAGACAGCCTCTCTCTTTCTATCTTTCATCCCAGACATGTGAAGAACCCCCCCCCCCCCCACCACCACCACCACCACCACCACCCCCGACACCTCATCTCTTCGTTGACATGCCTCATATAGGCTGCTGGACCACGTTTCGGAGAGCCCAGTCAGTTTTAATCATGTTCTGCTCGTAGTGCTTCCAGCGGCCATCACTGCAGCTGCGGAAAACCAGGGGAAAGTGGAGGTGAGAGGAATACCAACCAGGATTGATGTTCATGATTACACGCACCGACAACTGCTCCTAGATCAGTAGAGATAAAGTTACTGTAGAGAAGATCGAAGGGGTCAAGAGGGAGACGTTCTTCATGATCCAAAACTCTTCTTTGTAGTTTTATTGTGGAGTTAATTTGATGTCTTATATCTTTTTTCCTCCACCAGGTGGTGTCGTGCAATACGCCATCTAATACTGGGTACAGCCCCTTTGCTCTCAATACAGCCTCAGTTCTTCAACGTGAGATGTTGGAAGCGTCACTTTTGAGACTCTGCTCCATGTTGACATAACTGCATCACATCGTTTTTTTGCAGATTTGTCAGCTGCACATTCAAGCTGCCAGTCTCCTGTTCTACCAACATGCCCAAGGTGTTGTAGTGGATTCAGATCTGGAGACTGGGGAGATCACTGAAGTTCACGAGACTCACGGTCATGTTCAGGAAAACCAGTTTTTAGACGACTTTAGCTTTGTGACATGGAGCGTTGTCCTTCTGGAAGCAGCCCTACAAAATTACACTGCAGATTCAGATTTGTGTTGTTGCCTGAGAGGGGTGGAACCTGGCATAGTCCTCTAGTGATTTTGATTAAAAAACTCTAGAGGCTTGTTGTGTGTGAAAATCCCAGGAGATCAGCAGGTTCGGAAACACTCAAACCAGCACCAGCAATCACGCCGCAGTCTCCGTCACTGAGATCACACACACACACACACACCCCCCCCACATTCTGCTGTTTGGTATGACCATTAACTGAAGCTCCTGAACTGTATCTTTGTGATTTTATGAATTGCATTACTGCTTTTTGATTGGGTGAGTGATCAAAATAAAACAAATAGTACACAACGTTTCTTACAAAGACATACAAGACTACCTGCTTTAAACTTAATGGGGAAAAAGAACAAAAACAAATGGGACATCCTCATAACACCCACCCTGTTCCAACCTTTCTTGAAGAGCTTGCATGCCTCAGGATAAAAAACAAGTGCAGGTTCTCTGCTCTATGTATGTTTCACCCCGATGCCCCCCTCCTTATATGATAACTGCAGGACACAAAGAAGGAGGCGGCCATCGCTGACACCCGCCTCAGGCTGTTTCACCAAGCGTCAACCTTACAGACGCCACATATCAGCTGTGTTACCACATATGTTGCTCTGCTCCCTGCTGCATTCAAGTGTAGCAACACTGACATCTCTTGGCTTGATGGAAAACTGTCACACAGGCTTATTCTGTGTGTTCAGGGGACAATTTGGGCCTACAGTAATTAAAAGAAAACGCTCAGCTTCAGTTTTGCTGTGAATTGAGTAGATTTTACTCATTAAACTCATCCAGATGTTTGCTCTCTGTACATTTTCTTCACTCCCTGCAGAGTTCCAATCACTTTAGCCCTTTAGAATACACCGTCCCACCTGTGGGGACCCTTTGGCCTTAGTAGAGTTACTTTAGGTGTATTTGTCTCCTGATTTTGTCTGTGCAAAAAAAAAAAAAAATTTAGGATCCATATCATATGCAACAGCTGTTGACACAGAATTGGTTCAGGCTATGGCTCCAAAGTGTTTCCACACAAACTGCTAAGGGGTTAACCCACTCATGTATTAGCATAGGATATACAGCATACTGCAGTTGGTTTCACTGTAGATTTTTGAATGAACTGTGCTGTGGCTCTTTGCTGCTTCTCTCTCTTGTGTCATGGCGCTACTCGACCAGCGGAGGCGCTAGTCGTCACTTTGCCTTCTTGTCCGACTTGTGAAGAAAGCACAGAAACTAAACCACGTGTCAGTTTCGCGCATGCGCATCGCACATCGTTGTCGCGACCGGCTACTTCTGTCAGTGTGGGGAATGGTGAGAGCACAGGCAGTGACTTATTAGTTATTACTCTGTACTTGCACACATGGAAGCGGATTGTAGAGCTTATTCTTTGACTTTTGGCAGCAGAGTTTGTCACTGAGCAGGATCATCAGTGTCATTGGGAACAAGCTGTGATGATTTCAGAGAAGTGAACTTGACACTTCAGCTGTTTATCAAGACACTGATTTGTTTTGAACCATTTAACTGGTAAATTTAACATACTGAATTATTTTTGCACATGAATTCAATGCAACACGTCAGCACTATATTGATGTACTTCACCTGCATAGGAATCAGCATTTTCATGAGATTCTATGGAGTTTTAATCTAATCTGTAACCATGTCTTTGCAGGTGAAGCTCACAGATGGAGGCAGTATGTGAGCAGCTCCATGGAGCCGAGGAGGAGGAGGAGGAGGCAGGAGGTGGTGCAGCCATGCTGTGGTCCATCCAGGAGGCTCTGGAGAGGCAGACCCTGCAGATCGGAGTGTCGGCCTGCGGGGCCACAGCAGTGGTGGACGTGCTGAAGGCCCTCGACGTGGATGTGGCCCCTGAGGAAGCTGATCGCTGCGTCCAAACTCGCCTGAGGAGGAATGAGTCACCTCTGCCGGACTATCTGCTGTCCCGGAGCGAAGCCGGTAAATGTCAAACACAGGTGCCAAAGCTACACCTGAGGGTGTTATCGTGACCTCACCTGTGTGCTATGAATCTTGATTAAACAACCTTCAGCAGAGTGAGTTCTGCAGTTAATAATTTGTCTAATGACAAATTAAATGAGTTCTGGCTCCTTTGCTCTTTTGACAGTTTAAAACTCAGCTTTTTTTCTCACAGTCTCAAACTAAATTTAGCTCGATTCTCTTTTCAGTGTACAATCCTTTATTTTATTGTACTACTAATTATGTAGAAGCACAGATAAGTGTGGAAATAGAAAATTAGATAGTGATAAGCACCAACAGATCTAATCTAATCTAAGCACGTTGTAATCTAAAATTATAATTATATCAACATTCTGTTATGATAAATTTAAGAAAATGAAAATTAGTTCATGTAGGTGTTTCACCTTAAAACGTCTTGGTCCTGATCCAGCTAATTACGACTACAGATGAATCTTAAACCTAAGAATTCAGACTCGTGTTGAATCAACAGCAATCTAAACTGGATAACTGGGTTTTCCCCGTACGAAGAACGGAGCGCAGGTTTTGTGTTCACATGAAACTCACTGTTAGTTCAAGACTAAAGCAAAAACAGAATTAAACATTCTTTGCTTTGGTTTGATAAAGCATAAAGATAGAGATTCTATTTTATGAATCGGCAGTCTCCTCCAACTATCACGCCTTTATCCTTAATTCATCACATAAGCAGCAGCAGCAGCATCATCAGCTGTCAAGAAGCTAATCAATGATTTCTTCCACAGCGCTGTGCTTCACAATAAAGGCTCCAAATGAAAGCGACATGAACACAGGGAAATAAAATGACTTTTTTTTCATGTTAATGTAGCTTTTATTTTTTTCTTCTTTAATTTATGTCACTAAATTGGCAGATATTACACTCTAAACACTTGGCTTGAGCTCTAACTCCTGCAGACTGCTCTGTGACATTTCAGGTAATGAAATATTAATACATAAAGGATGACTTTGTATAGGCGCATATCTTAACTCGGCTCAACAGGCAGTAATATCTCAGGTGTCACAGATGCTAGCAGGGACTATAACTCCCTCCGCTGAATGAGGCCGTGTAACGTCTTGAACCCATAAGCGCTGCTTCCTGCCAGCGCGACAGCTGGTTGCACTGCCAACCAGGCAAATTCAAAAGTACCCTCTTGAATTAGACAAAGAGTTTTATGTCTCTCAGAGGAGAGACTGTAATTGACTTTTTCAGCTCTGTTACACAGTTTTTACATTGACATTTCCGGCGTTTCGCTCAAGCTGTCGTCCCCTACTTGAAGTTCTGAGTGAAAAAGAAACACATGTATATTCATTGATCTTAAATATAAAAAGTGTGATTATAATAGACAGACCCTGTACTTCTGTAATGATCATACAGGCTCAATAAACACTACATCTCCTTCTAGGCGCGACTCACGCTCAGCTCATCGCAGGAGCAGAGCAGGCCAGTAACGGGAAGGTGATGGGTCGCTTCTTCCACCTTCATCCCCGCCGGCGGGTGAAGCTGGTCCCCTGGCTCGCACGCTGGATTCAAAAAGGTGCTGTTCCCGTGGCGACCATGAACATGCAGCTGGCCGTACCCGAGGGAGAGGACGTGCCAGACGCCTGGCACCATCAGCTTATATTTGGGGTCGCACCTAATGCAGTTTTCATGACCAATCCTTTAGATGTAGGTGAGTACTGAGAAGATAACAACTCTCAGTCATCTGGCGTCGACGCGTTATTATTTTGTGTTTTTAAATTCTTTCTAGCAAGTGAGGGAGAGGTGCACCAGCGACTCTGCAGCGAATCCGTGCTGCTGATTCGTCGAGAAGACGTCCTGCAGCGATTAACTCCCGATTCCTGCTCGTCCGGCCTCTCGGAGAGCCGGTCTGACCCGCGATGGAAAGCCCTGGATGTTGAGGGTAAATCGTGTATTTGTGGTTTTATTTGTGCAGCTTTTTCATCCTGCCCAAATATTGTACATATTTTTCTCCCTGTTCTCTTCGGATTAGGTCAGGTGAGACAGATGGCCCAAGAAGACGGACAGGAGCAAGAGCAACCCAAGTTAACACACATCACGATCCCGGCAGCGTACAGTTCAGGCATCACGTTCTTCGCCCTACGGCAGTCAGGGGTAGGACAAGAACTCCTCAACGCGCCTGAACTCCCTTTGTTGTGACCGGACTGGCACACGTGTACTCAAGAACTAAAGTGTTGACGCTTTTATTGTGATCTGAAAAATAAAAGTGATAATGTGACATTTTATTGAGCAGAAACCGACAGATCAATAACCCACAAACCCACAGTCATCCACGCACATTTCTATCAATGATGCCTGTTTCCATACAGCTATTGAGTTGTTTTAAGCTGCTTTTCAGGTTGGGTCTGGGATGGGTTTAGAAATTGAATCCATCATTTTACAATAGCAGTCTAATAATCTGAAACTTGCTGTCTGTTATTACTGCCTATCTTGTCCTGAACACTCTTGAAAAAGATGTTTTAAATCTCAATGGCTTTCTTTCAAAAAAGAAAAAAAGAAAGAAAGAAGAAGATAAAAAAACAGTCAGCATTTGTCCAGTGTTTTGTGTAGTATTTTTTGCTCTTGAGTGTTTTCATTTTAATGCGACTTTAAATCCTTCTCTAATGTGTTTCAGAGGGATGTATTGTGCTTTTCACTCCACTATATTTGTTTTACAGCTAAGATAAAGAATTTGAATTAAAAAACATATCATGAGCTTTTAAAATTCATTATTAAAGATTAAAGCTGTAGTTCACAACCTTTTTGTCTTCCACCAAAGAGACATCCCCCCTCTAATCTTCTCATATGGTCTTATTTCAATAACAGAGGCTTAAAAAAGTAAATTTGTGTAGCAGAACTTTTCTCTTATTTCCTGCTCCATTCTTCATCCCACGACCCGTCAGATTTATCTTGTGGCCCCTAGGGTGGCCTGAACCCTTGGTTGGGAATCAGTGGACGACACCTAATTGTATGTAGTTGTTAGTTATTTGTTTTGTGTGTGATTTCAAACACAAAACATACAGCAAAGGTTAACTAACAAACATCAGTACATATATTCATACAAATAAAGGAAAAGGAAAGAAAACAGGAAATGAACAATATAAAATTGAATCAGGACACAAAAAAATACAAAAATAAAAAGACTTGTATCTTTAAGTAATAGTATTTTTACATTGTTAAATTGGTACCTTTGGAGCTGCAAATAACATTATTATATAGATCTATACTAAGTTATTTTGGTGTTGAAGCAATATTTCATGCACTAAAAAAAAAATCTGTTTTCCTCAAGTACTTGTCTATTCAAGGAAACTAAGTGGACTAATTTATTGCCTGAAAAGCAGCAGTGGATGCTTGTGGTTATAGTGACCCAGTTTGAATCATTTTTTTTTTTTATTGCAAATTAAGGAAATGTATCTAAAACATATTTTACCAACAGATGCATCGATAGCTTTCTCTTAAGCTCCCTTTTTCAGAAAAAAAACAGCTGTGGCTTCCCACCTGGCATTGCAAATTAATTAACTACAACTCCCGTGATGCACTCGGGTGTTACTCCCCGAGGAAGTTGGAGGAATCCAAAAAACTTGACCAAAATAGTTTGAGCGGCAGATAAAGGTAAGAAGAAGAAACATAAGTATACTAACGAAACGAAAAACGGTGACGCATTTGCCTGTTTTTAATGTTATTTAGCACTTTGCGTAACTTTGCGTTGCATTGACGTTGTGCAGCTCTACCATGTACTTCACTGTGATATATTGAATCCACGTGGTGTGGTGTGTGTGTGTCTGTCTGTGATAACGCGTTGCATCCATGGTCAGTCTGCAGAGAGCTGAGGAGACACTCCTGAACCAGGCTCCGGCTACTTCCTGCTTCACGCGTTCACTAACACACAGGTGAGTGGTTTAAACGGCATGCTGGATGTTTTTTTCACCACAAGCTAATGTGCTAATGTTATTGGAAGAGTTGACTGTCAGTTTTAAGTGCATGTCACTTGTACTGTACTAGCTTGTACTGAAAAAACATTGAAGCCAGTAGGAAAAATTGAACTGGACATGACTCCATCAGAAAATTACACCATCTGTCATGTTAAATTGCAGAACAGTTGCGTGTATCTTTATGCTTATGCAACTATACTGTGCATACCCAGGGTTAAACGCTTGAGTTGACCTATTTGACAACTTCCACACAAATTAACTAAAGAAATGTTGACAGTGTGAGGAGAAAATGATGCATGCTGCGACACTTCATGTATAGTTTTCTGTAAGGGGTGTTTAAAAACGCTCATTGTTAGACTCATGCATTTGATTTGCTCTCTGACATGTGAGTCACATGAGCGGGGTGATTTCAATCACAACCAGTGCTTTGGCTAATTGTGGAACATGCGTTGTATCTTATCCCAAATTAGTGTTTCAAGGGAGCTTTTAGACAATGTATCTGCACATTCAGCCTTTACTTTGGTAAAACATGCAGTTGCACAATCCTCACAGCTCCAGTCATAGGTTTGAGGTTAGTGCAGATTGGGATGGTGTGAACTCTGACCCCATTTTGTTTGAGTTGTAGGGGTGTAAAGGGTGCACAGAAGTGTTTGCCGACTGTTTTCATGTAAAATCTTGTACATTCACAGCGCTGCAAGATGCAGTTGCACAATTACACTTTGAGGCAAGATTGAATATAACAAGTCTCTCTTTTTCTAGTTTAGGAAATTCAGAACAACAGATAAGCCAGAAAGCCAGTGAAATCATTCAAGTTTTTATCCCAGTGGTGAGATTAAATTGATCCCAGTGTGTGTCATGAGGAACATTGTTTTCTGTTGAGTGAATTTACATTGTGTGACACTCAACGTGACATTGCATATCATGGTGTACTTTAGATGAGCAGTTTCCTTTTACTTTGAGTGGTAAATCCTCTCCAATACAGTTTATTATTAAATCACAGACATTTTAGATGGTTGCAAATATCATGAGTAAATGAGAAAAGGCCTTCACATCAATCTGGCTGTAAAAAAAAAAAAAAAGTTATATTCCAGCCTTTGCATATGCAAATAGTAAATGAAATATTTGCTTCACAGAAAATTGGTTTGGAAACAGAAATGTGATGCAGTCACTGCGTTTGGTAAATGAAACACTCACAGAAAGACGAGACTGCAGAAGAGCTGCATTGCCAAACTGAGGCTACGGAAAGTGGTTTACTGTATATCGACCTGATAATGGCTTTGTTTTTCTATGCAAATGAGCCCCTGTTTTCAGTAGCTGGTGATTCGGTCCTGCCTGGTGACCATGCCATTTAATTGTTGACTTGTGTTTTTGTTCTAGTTGATTGGGTTCTTGTTTGTGTGGCATTACAAGATAATATAAGACCCCAGGCCTCAGAAAAGGTCAACGCTTCCTCACAGCTTAGCAAACTCCGGTCGTTATAGGTCAGTGTCGGCATACAATTAAATCCTCTTCGAACAATTAAAGGCGGACGAGAAGCGCAGGATGTTCTGCGGAGTAAGCGTGAAGGTGTGACTGATTTCAGTCTAATAATACATGCTGGGATCGTTTTATGTCCCCCCCCCCCCCCAGTCGCTCAGGTACCATGGCAGAACGGGTGCTGGTGGTTGGCAGTGGCGGACGGGAGCATGCACTGGCCTGGAAGTTGGCCCAGTCGCCACAGATTCAGCAAGTTCTGGTTGCTCCGGGTAACGCAGGCACAGCCGGCTGTGGGAAGATCAGCAACTCTGGTAAATACAAACACTAACGAAGGCTTCCTTTTAAACAATAAGTCTGTTATAGACAATAGTTCTTGTAATTTCTCTGTGACCAACAGCTCTGGAGTCATTATTTAAATATTTTCTTTAACATAATATATACTGACATGATATTTTTTGGATTTTCCAATGTACAGTATGTGAGACATTTATATTACAAACACAAAAATCCAATGAACAGACAATATAAACACACCACAGGTTACCCTTATAAAGAAGGTAGTTTGCACTTATTTCACGTCATCCATAACTACCATGACGCCTTAGTGTTTTAATACATTCAGCAGAGAATTTATGGCACCCATGTTTAAAGTGAAGAGAAGGATGGTGTGTGAAGGAATCCTGAACTGTTACTTCCCCCGATTTCCTCCATGCAGAGGTATCGGTGAGTAACCACACCATCTTGGCTCAGTTCTGTAAGGACCATCACGTGGGGCTGGTTGTGGTCGGACCCGAGGTGCCGCTGGCAGCCGGTAAGCGAACGTCAACATCAGGAGTCATACTTGAGTCTTATTAATGTCCCGTTCACCGCGTCCTTCTCTTCGACCTCCACGTCTCTTTCAGGTATCGTGGACGACCTGACGGCAGCGGGAGTGCCGTGTTTCGGCCCCTCTGCCAAAGCAGCGCAGTTGGAGGCCAGCAAGAGCTTCTCCAAGGCTTTCATGGAGCGCCACGGCATCCCCACGGCCCGTTACGGCTCCTTCACCGACCCCCAGGAGGCCTGCAAATACATCCGCACGTCAGTACAGTAGACAAGCACAAAATTTATATCTTTGGAAGAGTGTTTGTTTGTGCACATTTTAAGATCGATAATATAAAAGACAGACATATAGGGACACTTCTTTATATCCTCCTTGCCTGGCATTGCCCAGCTAATTAATAATTTGTGTAATTAGAGGAGAAAACAAGCTGAATACATACTGTTTATGGTGAGTCACTACCATCACTGATATCCGTTTTCATTTCCAGCAGGAAGGCTGTTGAGTTTTGTTTTTCAGAGCCATTAAACACAAAAACTTGTCATAATAGAAAATGAAATCTTCACTGAAGTTTTTGTTTCTCAGATGGTTTCATGAGTTAATGATCTAAGATGTGGTGATTGTTTTTCATGTCAGAGCGCCCTCGAAGACGTTCCAGAGGAAAGAAGAAAGAGTTGTAACTTTGATAAACAAAGAGAAAATCCTTTGCGCTCAGCGAAAGTCATTTCTTTGGTCATATAAAGCATCTTGGGCAGAACAACAGCTGCCATATTCTGACAGCCTTCATCCATACACACCCCAAACCCATTCCCAGACAATCGTGCGCTCTGCAAATGTTAAATGGTCCACAGAAAAACATTTTGTGCTTTATGTCAGCGGCGCAGCATCTGTTCCAGATGTGCTCTCTGTGAGAGGATGTTGATTCTCTCTGCATATTACTGAGTCTGTGTCATTGTTCCTTTGGTCTGCAGCGCCGATTTCCCTGCGCTGGTGGTGAAGGCCAGCGGTCTGGCAGCCGGGAAGGGAGTCATTGTGGCGAGAGACCAGGACGAGGCCTGTCGGGCTGTGATGGACATCATGAAGGTACCGGACTGTTAGATATGGTTCTGTGTCATCATTGAATCTAGGTGAGGAGTGGAAGAGAGACATTTTACTGAAGTAGAAGTTAATTGTCATAAAAGCGCCCTCTGTGATTACTCAGTCACATTTTTGTGCCTCACTAGAACTACAGTATAATAATAAATACTCTGACAAGGGGTAATTTGCCAGTGTGTGTTTCTGGGCTAAAACTGTATTCAAAGCTGCTATAATTGTTGTTTTTATATCAACAGTGGATCAAATCAGTGTGTGTGTGTAAATGGCTCACTCTTACAGGACAGAGCGTTTGGAGCTGCGGGGGAGACGGTGGTGGTCGAGGAGCTTTTAGAGGGAGAGGAAGTGTCTGTGAGTGAAACGGTTACACTGAAACACGCATGTCTGCACCAACTCACTCTTGACGTATGGACGGAGGGAAAATCGGAAGGGTGTTAATCGTTCTCCTCCTCGCCCTACAGTGTCTGTGTTTCAGCGACGGCTCCTCAGTGTCTCCGATGCCTCCAGCGCAGGATCACAAGCGGCTGCAGGACGGTGACCACGGGCCAAACACCGGCGGCATGGGGGCCTACTGCCCCACCCCTCAGGTACTGCAGTGACATTTAACAGAGAGCAACATCGTGCTATGTCACCAGGAGTCAAAAAAAAAGGGGACATATTCCCCTCCTCCTCGTCTCAGCTTGGTTCTCTGTTTTGATAATGAGCTCCATGCCACTGCAGGTCAGTCAGGAGCTGCTGCAGCAGATCAGAGAGACGGTGCTTCAGAAGACGGTGGACGGGATGAGGGAGGAGGGAGCTCCTTACGTGGGCAAGTGCTCTTCATCTGTTGTTGTAACTCCCCCGCATCTGTCGTCGGTTTCAGCCGGATGAGTCATAGCCTCCATCTCATTCATTTCTCTGTGCTTTTCCAGGTGTGCTGTACGCAGGGCTGATGTTGACCAAGCAGGGGCCAAAAGTGCTCGAGTTCAACTGTCGCTTCGGAGACCCTGAGTGTCAGGTGAGTTTCGTCGCTGTCGTCTGTCACTGGATCGTCTCAATAGGAAATGAACATTATATTTTGCTCTTTACTGTCTCTCTCTCTCTCAGGTGCTGCTGCCCCTGCTGAAGAGCGACCTGTATGAAGTGATCTTGAACACCATGAATGGCAAACTGGCCGCTAACGCCCCCGTGTGGCACCAGAACAGCTCTGCGGTCACGGTGGTCATGGCCAGCGCCGGTTACCCCGGCTCCTACAAGAAAGGAGTAGAGATCACAGGTATGTATGACACGGCAGCGCCAAAGACGAGCCTGTGATGTGCTCAAACGTGGAGAAAAGAGGGGAAGAAACATCTGTGGGAAACGCACACTATCACTCTTTGATATCTTGCTGTTATCTAGAACTTGAAACTATCAGACTCACACCGCTGTTCTGCTTCAGGTTTGTCCAAGGTTCAGGAAACGGGGCTGCAGGTTTTCCACGCTGGCACAGCCCTGAAGGAAGGGGGCGTGGTCTCCAGCGGCGGGCGGGTCCTGACAGTCACCGCGGTCAGTTCGTCCCTGGAGATGGCCTTGCAGGCGGCCAATCAGGGCGTGGCCGCCATTGGCTTCCCGGGCGCCGTGTACCGCCATGACATCGGGCACTGGGCCATCGCTCACCTGAACCAACACAGGTGTGTGTGAGTGTGCTACAAGCTAAAAAACACACAAACTAAAACACTAAAACATTCCCTTTTTTGTTTTGTTTTTTTCTTTGCTTTATTGTGTTTGTAGATTTTTTTTTTTTTTCTAGTTCATTTCCAAACTGTAAGTCGTGTGTTTATGAATAATAAACTTCACTGTGGATGTACCTGTGTCTTAGTTTGTTTTTTTTAATTACCAACTAAATAATCATTTTAATTTGCCTCTATATGTAACATCCTCTCCACATATATGTGCTCTAATCCACAATCAATCACAAATTCCCTTCTGATTTTAAGACTCAATGTTCTTCCACAAGACTTAATGCACTTCCAGCTGCAGACAGACATGATGCCACTTGTGTCTCTGACAGAGGTCTCACCTATAAGGAGAGCGGAGTGGACATTGCTGCCGGTAACAAGCTGGTGGAGATGATCAAGCCTCTGGCCAAGGCGACTTCTCGCACTGGTAATTTCAATTTCATCTACAAAAATTGCATGAAAACACCTTTTTTTTTTTGTGCATCTAAACAATGATTAGACGCTTGTAACTTTCAGTGCTGGTGTCAAACAAAAATAGCAGTGAGGGAAAACAGCGTTAGCACTACTTCCTCGGTTTTAACAGCCGTGTGACCTGTCAGACAGAGACATTGTTTTCTTGTTTTAAGCAGCAGACTGAAACCGTTTTCTCATTAGGAAACAAATAGCTGTGTTTTTTTGGGGGGGCTATTGTAGTTGTAATTGCAGTGATTTTGATTAGGTCTCGTTTGTTGCAGTAATACAAACATCAGAAAAAGTGGATGAAGCAGTAACTGTGTCTGTAATTGGTTTCTTTTTTTCTTTTCTTTTTTCCCATCAGGGTGTAATGCAGACCTGGGGGGCTTCGCTGGGCTTTTCGACCTGAAGGCAGCAGGATTTGTAGACCCCATCCTGGTATCTGGGACAGACGGAGTGGGGACTAAGCTGAAGGTGGGGCTTGTTGTTTTGTTTTTTTGCAAACTTAACCATCATTTGTTGTCACTGTTCAATATGTGACTCTTTGTAATTACAAAGTCCTGGAACAAATGAGAATCTAAAAGTGCTAAATCCTCCACTCAGTCAAAAATGGCTTTGGTAATTTCCAGATGGGCGAAGAAATAACCGTTTTCAGAATTGGATCCACGTTTGGCTCAGAAGTAAATGAGCAGCAGGAGAGCTTGTCTGTAGACAGATTCAAAGGCTTAGACTCTGGCTTCTTAAAACCCCTGAACAGAAATACAAATTCATTTAAAGTGTGAAAGATCCAGGATTATTTCAAGGACACTAGGGAGCAGATTCAGCTCATTGCTAGTGAGTGTGGAGAGTTTAAAATCTTGCACTTTTAATTCGTCAAGGTGCCAAAACTTGTATATTTCAAATCTCCAGCAAAATATCTGTTTGTAATTGTTACAAGTCTTTTCACATGCAGCTTTAATATTCTGCAGTTTACTTTGTCTTATTTGATTTTGGCTCTGAGGCTTTTTTCCTTTTGATTTAAAAATGCTCTTTTTTTTTTTTTTTTCTTCATCATCAGATCGCTCAGGCGTGCGGGCAGCACGGCGGCCTGGGTCAGGACCTGGTGGCCATGTGTGTGAACGATGTGCTCGCTCAGGGCGCCGAGCCGCTCTTCTTCCTCGACTATTTCTCCTGCGGCAGCCTGGACGTGGATGTGGCAGCCTCCGTGGTCGGCGGCATCGCGAAGGCCTGCGAGATGGCGGGCTGTGCGCTGCTGGGTGAGAGGACAGATGTGGTGCTGGTTATGATAAGAGTTCCAAATCCAAAATATATTTCCAATAACTTAGATCAAAAGCTGTGGATTCAGTGTCTTAAATCTTGTGATGTATCTTGACTTCCCTCCTTCGTGACTTAGTGTATTTCAAGCCTCCGTCCGCGTCTTTGTCCATGTCCAGGAGGCGAGACGGCAGAGATGCCGGGCGTCTACGCTCCAGGCGAGTACGACCTGGCTGGGTTCTGCGTCGGAGCAGCGGAGCGCGGAGCCCTGCTGCCCAGGACGGGGGACATCGCAGAGGGGGACCTGCTGATCGGAGTGGCCTCCTCTGGAGTGCACAGCAACGGTTTCAGCCTGGTCCGCAAAGTCCTGGAGAAGGCCCACCTCAGCTACACCTCCCCAGCTCCCTTTGGCAAACAGGGACATACTGTCGGTAAGTCACAAAGGGTGTACGAGGTTTGGCAAATCTTTGTCAAAATATTTAAAAATATTATAGCCCAACTTTAACACTTAATTCTCACCATTTGCCTGAAATTCTGCCTGCAGGGGAGGTTTTGCTCACACCAACAAAGATCTACAGTCGCCTGCTGCTGCCAATCCTACGCAGCGGTGCCGTCAAAGCCTACGCTCACATCACAGGGGGTGGACTTTTGGAGAACATCCCTCGGGTGCTGCCCCAGGAACTGGCAGTCGATTTGGGTGAGATGAAAGCACAAGTACACTTGATCTTCGTACGCAACATAAGCATATGAGAATGTTGACGTCAACAAACTGGAAAGGTGGTTTGCCTCTGGATGAAGCTGCATTTGCATTTTAGAAGCTTATTTTATCTATGGTTTCCTAGTTTGCGGTGAAAAATAGGAATCAAGACAATTTCCTGTATAAACATATTTATAGCTGTATGACCTTTGTGCGCACTAGTCAGTACAAATGTTGTCAAACATAAACAGCCTTCTTATTATATTCACATTTCCCTTCCACTTATTTTTAATGTAGTCTAGTCGTCCTGGGAGTCTTTCCCTGTCTAGAAAATGTAGAGGTCACTTGTTATTAAAGGCCACCGCTCTGTCATTAATATTTACGCTTGGTTTCTACGCATTACTCAGATGCATCTCGATGGAGCGTCCCTCCAGTGTTTTCCTGGCTCCACAAAGAGGGGGGTCTGAGCGAGGAGGAGATGGCCCGCACGTTCAACTGCGGCCTGGGGGCGGTGCTGGTGGTCGCCCCCCTGGATGCTCAGAGGGTCCTGCGCCAGCTTCAAGCCCACGAAGAGGCCTGGATTGTGGGTTCACTGGCCCACAAGCAGCTGGGTGAGACACTGAGACACTCCTACAGAGAGTTAGAGATAGACTATGATCTTAGAATTATAATAAAATATTTGTTTTGTTTTTTTATGCAGGGGCGGAACTAGTGGTGGTCCGTAACCTGAAACACAGCCTGCTGAATGCAGGAACAGCCTCCGGCGGAGAGTTGGGGATTGAGCAAAACAACGGTTGCCATGGCGACATCAGCACACCACGCAAGAAGACAAAAGTAGCTGTTCTCATCTCTGGCACAGGTGTGTTTTTGATAAACTTGAGATGAGAAAAGGAATAAGTCAGCATTTTGTGACACATGTAGAGCGAGTCGGTGTATATCAAACATTTCCTTTTAAAAGTGGATCACAAGACTCCCTATGTTTTCCTCATGTGTCTAACAATTTTCCTCTTGTGTCCCAGGCACCAACCTTCAGGCCCTGATAGAGCAGGTCAAGCGTCCGTCCAGCGCCGCAGAGATTGCGGTGGTCATCTCCAACAGGCCTGGAGTTCAGGGCCTGAAGAGAGCATCGCTGGCTGGAATCCAGACTCGGGTAATAATAATAATAATTCACACAATAATGCCACTACTAAAAATAAAAAGCAAGTTACAGTAGTCCAGCCATTTTTTCAGCATTTAATTGAAGGAAATAAACATTGGGATCCTTAAGGATAAGGCTGACTCACGAAACACTACATTCTGTTAACCCAACTAGGTGGTGGACCACAAACTGTACGGGAGCCGAGCCGAGTTTGACGGCACCATCGATCGCGTGCTCGAAGAGTTCGGGGTGGAGCTGGTGTGTCTGGCTGGATTCATGAGGATCCTCACGGGAACTTTTGTCAAGAAATGGAACGGTATGAAAATGCTGTTCAGACCACCGTTTTATTTACATTTTCACTGAGTCAGAACATCGGTCAGTCACTGTTTGTTTCTGTTACAGGAAAGCTACTGAATATCCATCCATCCCTGCTGCCTTCGTTCAAGGGTGTGAATGCCCAGAAGCAGGCCCTGCAGGCCGGTGTGAGGGTTGCCGGCTGCACGGTCCACTTTGTAGCAGTAAGTCTGACCTACTGCGGAAATACTGGATGTCAAATTAAGAGGCAAATACCTGAGTTGCTTAAACTGAACAAGTCAAACAGCCACTGTTTTGTTCACTTGTGTTTTAGGAAGAGGTGGACGCAGGAGCCATCATCGCGCAGGAGGCGGTCCCCGTGCTGAGCAGCGACACAGAGGAGAGTCTGTCGGACAGAATCAGAGAGGCCGAGCACCGAGCCTTCCCCGCCGCTCTGGAGCTGGTGGCCAGCGGGGCCGTCAGGCTCAGAGAGGACGGACACATCACGTGGAAGTCAACATAAATCCTACTCAACTGTGCTCAGTTTACTTCTGTTACATAAAACTGGTTTTCTAACACAAAAGAGACACTAACAAGGCAGACTGACGAATAGAAAACAAGTTTACTGTTTTTAAATACATCAGCTAAGGTTACACTAACTTTTTACTATTCTACTACACTAAGCGTCTTTTCAGATTGTTAGGTCCAGTTGAGTTTTTTTTTTTTTCTTCATGGGATGCTGAAAATAGATGAAATAGTAGCATTTCAACCTCTAGTGTAAAGAAGCATCATACTTGAAATAAAAATTACATTCCAATTGTACCCTTAGAAAAAGGATAGAATATTGTCTGCACTGGAATTAACTTCTAAATTAGAAAAAAAAAAAAAAAGGCACGGTGGTCGGACTTGTCTGGATGGAGTATGTTGTTTGTATCATTAATTCTCATTAGTAAAAATGTCCAGGTGAATGTGAGGAGCATTTTGTGGTATTTCTGCTTCAGTATCGCAGAGAGAGGTCAGCATGTGTACATTGGAGGCACCTTGCATACAGTCCAAAAATCTATTATGTGTGCAGCTTTTCTCAACTGTGAACATTTGTCCAGGTAGAATCCAAGTAGCCTCAAAATATGTGCAGTCACTTCTTTTTCAGTTCAAGCTGCCGGTAATCCTTTCACAGGATTTATTGGTGGCAATTCATGTTTGGCTCCTGTGGAAACGCAGCACAGACAGTCTCTCATTTCCAGCTCTTGTAGACAAACACGACTCTCCCTTTAAGCCATGTTTTCCCAGTAAATTGATGATCTCATCTAGTGAGAAAGAAAAAGAAAACGGTTGAGTTTATTCTTGGTTCTTGCACTTGAAAATGATTTTAAAAGACATCAAAACCGACCTGGGTCATTCTCAGCAACGGTAATGAGGTAGAACAACCCTTTAGGGGACAGCAACTGCGGTACCAAGGGCAGAAATCTGTCCGTCACCTCTCGTCCCCGCTTCCCACCAGCCCAGGCAGCCTCTATACCTCTGCTGCCGACCTGAAAGGAAAGCACTCATTATTAAAACGCTCCACACCTTTTAGATAACTTCCCGAACCTAGCTGAACCACCTCTTCTGATGGCGTCACTACATAGGGAGGGTTGAACAGGAGGACATCTACTTTTCCACTCAGTCGAGAAAGAAGACAGTCCACCTAAAGGACGGAAAGAGAAATATCATTTAAGTATGCATTTTTCTGAACGTTTCACCTAAAATCCTTGCACATAAAGCATGCGGATGTACAAGTCTCACCAGGTCTGTGATGACAGGCTGCAGTGAAACATTGTTACAGGAAGCTGTCTTTTCTGTGCACTGTGCTGCTGCAGGATTCACATCAGTGCAGCTGCAGGAGAAACAAGATTAGAATATGTTGATTGCTTTTTCTCCCATACTTTTACAAGTAAATCCATTTTTATTAGATGGACGTGATGCTGACATGTATAAAGCTGAAGGTCCAACCACTGATGCCAGGAATGCAGACACCACTCCGGAGCCACTGCCAACCTCCAAACACACACAAGGGCTAGAAACAGCAATGAGAAACATCAAGATTTTAAGACTCAGGTCAGCTAGGTCAGGTCGGTGGAGGGGGGCTGTTGAGCTAAATCTGACCTCATCAGCTGCAGCCGTTGTGCATCAATCTCCAGAGCGTCTATCAAAAGGAAAGAGTCCTCCGCAGGCTCGTAAACATCCCGGAAGTGTCCTCGTCCAGCGTGAGAGTAATCAGGAGTGGAATAACCGGTACACATGTTTGCTTCACGGCTGGAGCTTCGCTAACCGACTGCACGCGCTCGCCTCACCGTTTGCTACGTAAGCGTTATTAGTGGAGTCCTCAGACTTTTACACGTTGTTGTATAAAGTTTGAGTCAGTTGTACTCCCAAAATGCCGCTAATTTTCCTTATAAAAGACGTGCGGGTTAGCTACCGTAGCTAGCTGTTTCGCAATCCATATCCTTGTATACGAGCTACGTCACGGTGACGTAAGTTAACCCCTTCTTTGCCGTTTTACGTCAGTTAACTTGTTTTTCTTTATTTGTTATATATAAGTAGTTGTAACTGTAGCATTACAACTAGTAAACAGTGTGTACCAATGTTGCTGATTCTATAGACTTAAACAAGTATTGATAGTAAATGCACTATTAAAGTAGAAATATTCATTATGCATTATGATTGATTAAAAAATTTACGGGGTGTCTAATTTTAACTTTCAAAAAAACCCAATACTATACTATGACATTTACAAATTTACAAATACTATAATTGTACTTCAAGGTGTGAGTCTTTATCTAAGGATTCAAAAATTGTTGATTCAGTAACTCTGGAATTATGACTGACTGACAAGTGTTGTTAAGAAAGATGCTTTCTTTCCCTCTAACCAAGTGGCTTAAGGGGCTAGAGGGCTACCCTGGAGACTTAAATGTTGCAAGTTGAAATTTTGTTTGATCTTACTACTTTTCAGGACCAACGAGCGAAAAGGTTTGTTTAAGACATTTTCATTGCATCCAGCTCGGTGGCTCAATGGGTTAGGTACCTGAAAAGAAATTTTGAGGACATGGGTTCCGGCCTTAACTAACTTCCAAGTCATGTCGTTAAAGGAAATCCCAATTTAGGAGTGAGTCTCAAATTGAAAATAAGCAAATTATTCACACTTAGTTAATTTAGCAAGCTCAGTTCACCCCACATGCTCAAGCTTCTCTTTTGACTTTCAAACTTCTTAACTCATGATATGATTCATAGGAAATGTAGGAAAAGGCAAAGAAACCCCAAAACAAAGGTCTTTGTTTTACATGACATTTGCGTTTGTGTGCACTTGAGGTCTTCTCTGGCCTGTTTTCTCTGTTCATTCAGCATCCTGGACAGAAAACAGATTGATATGAAAAACATTGAGAAAACATAATATAATTTTGTGACACTTGAGACATAAGGCTACGCAGAAAACACTGTGTATCCTTGCTTCTGCAATAGCTTGTTACACCGGCACGAGTCCAGTTTACATGTGTGGGAACAGAACATGAACTCCTCCTATTATACACAAAGTTGTCTTTTGACAGTTTGTTGCTAGCAATCAGCTGTGAAACGGGTGCTGAACGAACGGGGGGCCTTACGCCCTCCCTTTGCATCATTTATCCATTACTTTACTTTCATCTTTTATTCATTTATTTTTAACATTAGAAATATTCACTTATTCCTTTCTGGCCCACAACCTTCTTTAAATGTATCTATATCGTGTCAGTCATATCCACTTATCACTTTTACCATTTACAACTGCAATTGAAATTGACATGTTGCACTTTTAGCTGTATGGAGCCAGGAGTAAACCAGGTGAATTTAGTGAATAAAAAACAGCGGAAATGTAATTTTTTACATGTAACACTGCAGCTCAAACAATCGCACCACGTCAAAACAGTAAAGATGAGCGTTTTTAATATTTTTGCATTTGCTCTTACAGGTGGAGAGGCAGACAGGCAGTTGAAACGGAACTGCAATTAAAGTTAACATGTTGTCATTTTTCTTTTCACCGCCAGATGGCGCCAGATCACCACCAATCACCAGGAGTCAATCACTTGAATATTAAGTCTCATTTTTTACATATATCACTCAGTCAGAGATAAAGAAAATATGTTTCTTAAAGCTTTTCAGTATTTCCTCTGGGTGTTGTTGTGAAAAGTAGTAAGATGAAATGAAATTTGAGCTCACAACCTCTGAGTCTGTAGAGTAGCCCTCTAACCCTTTTAGCCACTCGGTCAAACACCCCTCTGTTCTCTACCCCGCTTAGTACAATCCAGGTTTCCTCTTGTATGAATGAAATTGGATTCTCCCACCTCCTGCTTGACAGTCGGACCTTGGGAGCACATGCTACAAACATTTGGGTAAGTGGAATTCAATGAAATATGACTAAACAACTATGAAAATAAGTAACATCAAATGCCTTTGTGTAGCTCTTCCATTAACTTCCAAGTCATGTCAAAGGAAATCAGAAGTGAGTAGTCTCAAATTGAAAATAAGCAAATGAGGGAAGGACGGCCTGCAGTCGTTTACTAGGGAATTTTACACCACATTTCATTTGTGTTTGTTTTTGTTCACTTGAGGTCTTCTCAAATAAATAAATGTACTACATAAAGGAAGATGTCATGATGAGCATCTCTGCTGAAAACATGGATAAAAACGAATCAAATAAAAAAGATTTACTTTGTCAGCATCTTGACATTGAACACCTGTAGCAGTCCTCAGATAACTACGTTACACAATTGACAACAGTGCTCATGTAGCAAAAGTAATGAAGAGACAGTATACTATGTTGTTGTTGTTAAAAGGCAGTGTTTGTGTAGTTATTGGTTCTTTTATTTTTGGAGCGTCTCTGTGTTTCTTCAAACATCCAGTGGAAGTTTAAGGGCACTACATTGTTTGTTTATGTTAGGAAAATGATCAAATAAAACTCAGGAACACCGTCTGAAAATGATAAGAGTAGGATATTTATTCTTGCAGCAAGGGAACGAGTTACACACCAGAGCTCACAGTGCAAATGTTGAACGGATGCAAGATTCACAAAGAAACTTATACAGAATGAGAGTGACCTTGCATTGTTGCTGAAATGAGACAGACATAATAGAGCCTTATCATAGTTAATGTTTTGGTGTAGTGGTCAGGAGGAACAGCAGAGGTCACTGCGCTCCTCTCGGAAAACACCTGTCTTAAAAGTAAACGCAATGCACACAATAATGGAAAGTTCTATTCAGTATAATTAACATGGTTATGTTTATCATAAAGTATCACAATTTTTCCAACAGTTTACTTACTAAAACATGAAAAGGTGTTGAAAAGATGTTCTATATCAACATGTCTTTGACCTCGTACGCGTGCGTGTGTCAGGGCTTGAGGCCGGAGAGGTGGGGCTCGTGCTGACCTACGCCGTGACGCTGAAACTTCCAGCGGACCGTGAGGCAGAGCGCTGAGGTGGAGAACATGGTGAGGACAGAGCCACTGGTCCGGGGGTGTCGAGTCAGAGCCGGAGGGCGGGGACTCAATCAACCTCTTTATCTCCTCAGATGACCTCGGTTGTTGTTGTTGTTCTGAGTCAATGGACAGGGTGTTCTGTTGTAAGTATGTGTGTATATATGGGGGAGAGAGAGAGAGAGAGAAACATTCTGCCGGTTATGGTTCTAGCTGGGGACTACGGTCGAGAGGGAGGGTGGGAGAACATTTATGATTGCATTTTCTTTAGGCCACTTTAAAGTAAAGAAAAAAGTGGTGATTTGCTGTGATGATGCAGTAGAAAGTATTTCTTTAGCCTCTGTTGGTGTTTTGACTGCAGAGGAAAACATCTAGACTGCCATGTGTTTTATGATACAGAAACACACAGACCTGGTGTTGATGTGTCCTCAGTGATCGGATCACAAGTGGCAAGCTCTAAATACAGTTCTCAGTCAGTGGATTTGGATGAGAAGAAGTAATGGTAGCTGGGGGCCCAGCAGGGGGAGCACTTAGGATAGACAGACTCTTAGGAGAAGCAAGGAAGAAAATCCAGGAAGAGGAAGTGTTTTTAAGTGGGGGTTGTGGCCTGTGTGAGCCTCTGTGAGACCATGCGGTTAGTTCAGGTGAGTTGGCCTGTATTGTTTGCTTGTATTGTTTGAATTGGTTTGTAGTGTGTCTTTGACTGTCTAGGTGAGTTTGTTTGTTTTAGGTGAGTTGTTGGAGAGTGGGGGAGTAGGGGGAGGTAGAGCACAGCCTAATCCAGCGGGGGAGAGTTTAGCTTAAAAAGGCATCTCTCCTTGACTCTACCTCCCTCATTCAAAATGGCCGCCACTTTCTCCAACTGGTTAGGGAGTTTGTTTGCTGAATCTGCTAGTGTGTCTGTCTAGCCTCCTGGAGGTGTCGTGGGACCAACTAGACGAAACACTGGTGAAAGGAGGTTCCCACCTGATGACCTCAAAGACATGTTAGTTATCACTGCTCATTAGTCTGTATAGCTGAATTAATAGTTATCATAGGACTTAGGATGTTAAGCTTAGGGAGCTATTCACTGAGTCTGGTCCATTTTCTACAGCACAAGTTTCTTGTGTTTACCTTAAATTCAGTTCTCAGTCAGTCAGTTAGTTCACACCTGGTGTTAAAATGTCTCTGCATATATGTTGTTGTTCTGAGTCAATGGACAGGGTGTTCTGTTGTGAGTATGTGTGTATATGAGAGAGAGAGCGCTCTTACAATGAAATAAGGTTATATCCACATCCAGGATGTGAGTGGAGTATGTGGTCCTTTTGATGTAGCCTGGGATGCATTTGTGTTCACTCTGCTTAAAGAATGTGGCCTGGACCACCTCTGAAATTTGTACTTGATGTGTTCATCCCTGTATTTTGAGCCGACTCCTTGTGATGTATTACCCGAGACGGATGTTAACACAAGGTCTGAACTGGGGGCTGTATTGTATGGGAATACAGAGCACAAACATCAGCGAGTCATATGTGACACGCACCTTTCACAAATGGGCTCTTTCGGTGCGTTGAAGCATTTCGTACGTTGTCAGTTTTCCTTCTGACCCTCTGCTCGTCTCTTCTAGGGCATCGCTCTCAAAACGAACAGCGTCAACCACTGCATCTTGGCCTGTGTCACGATTCACGGACAAGGTGAGTGTATGCATCTGCATGAAAATACCAAGCCTTGGAATGCTGGGTCATTGATTTTGCCAATTGGATTTGATGTTTAAAAAAAAAAAAAAAAAAAAGAGGTGGAGTGTTTGTTTGTTTGTTTGTTTGTTTGTTTTAAAAGAGATAACATTTATGCTCTCATGCAGTTTGTATTTAAAGAATGTTTAGTTGGCACATGTGTTCTTTTATCCTCAAAAGTAAGAAAAATGTCTAAAGAGTGTGTGAAAAGAAAGCGATATAGAAATAACATAAGCTGTATCAGTCCAAAGGTGGGCGTTCCCCTTTCCGTATTGTTGTCCAATACAATTGCCTTTGTAACCTCGCGCAACCTCTTTGGATCCCCTCTGAGCAGCCTTTGTATCCTCTCAGGTGCGTATTTGTCAGAAGCGTACAGGATCGCTCGGCAGTGTAAAATTTACAGTTTACTTGAAATTGTTTCTCATTGTTTTTAAAATGTTCCCGGGTTGACTTTGGATTGTTGTTGTTTTAGCGTTAAACTCTGTGGTTATCGGCCCGCACGCATCGGTCGTTCCGCTCTGGTATATGCACCCAAAATGTGAGTGAGCCTCCACCACTTTTGACTGTCCTCACTTGTGGAAATTGAGATCAAATAGAGCGGGCTCTCACGGGATGACATAATTTGGTTATATGGCTATTTGTCCTCAATTCAATGATGAAAAATCAAAATATCAAAACCCTCAACTAAGACAAAATCAATCAAACGACCACTGAGACACCTAGGGAATGAATTTACGCAGGAAAAAACAAATCCATTATCTGAGCAAAATGAAGTTTCTTTGGTTAATTTCTCCATTGGCAAACAAACAAACAAACAAACAACAATGGCATTTGCTGCCTCTCTTGCCCTGGTAAAAAAACATAAACCCTCCCAGGTGCCTGCCTCACCTATACGTAGATTCACCTAGTGCGCCCCAGCTACCCAGTACCTTCAAAATAAAAGCATTAATAAGTACTCGCATAATACTAAATGTTATAAGCAAACTAAAGGTGTAGTCTTCAAAACTAAACAACAAAAAATAACGAAATAATTAGTAATGAAATATTCCAAAAATAACAAATAGCTCCAACTTTAGCATACTTTGACATGCCGCCTTGTGTCTAGAAGTAAGCAGTGGCAGGATTTATGTGTTACTGTTGCTCCTATTAGCTGGGCTCCCCTATGGGGTTTCCTGGCTTGTGCTCCTCCAAAAGATGATGCCAGTGGGTCAAACAGGTCAGACGTTGGCTCCTCTGCATTGAGACGCTTTGGTGTCCATTAGTTTGTTGTGTTGTTTTGGATGTGTATTGTAGTTAATTCCAAGTTTGAGGTAGCAATAGTTTATACTTGACAGTTTTATTCTGGGAATGAGAACTTTGTGTGTGTGAAATGCAAAAGTCACAGCGGTCAACAGAATGAGAAATGTAGCAAGTGTTGTCGTCGTCCTACAGTCTAGCTTTTTAACTTTTCATGAAAAAAGTCTTTCTTTCATCTAGAAGAAAATCATGTGGTATTTTGATTGATTGACTTTTTTTGTGTCGGGAAGGGGAAAGGCAAGGAGTGCTTTGTAGCGGGTAGGTTATGCACACACGGCCTTTTTCATTGTGACAGACAGTCACCTGCAAGAAGACACGACAGTGAAGGTGTTAGCGGTGATTTATGAGTGCAATATTGGCAAACAAACAAACAAAGAAACAGATAGTTACCGGCACGCCAAGGGGGACCTGCTGTCTTCGGTTGTTGCTTTCCAAGCCACACAGATGCATGCAATGAAGCACACGGCAGAGACAATGAGGGCAATGGGTAGCTGCCTGCCTGCCTGCCTTGCCTGGTGTAGACAGAGTGAGGAACTGTTAGGAGAGACTTAGCGGAAAATTTTTTGTGCCTTAATATACTATGCAGTTTGTTTGACTTCTTTGGCCTGAAAATACTATGACATCTCGATACAGTAGCATATTTTCTGGCCACTCCAACAGTCTTCAGTCTTTGCTTTCCAAGCCAGTAACACCTAATCATTCCCCATTTTGACATACCCGGCAAGTATACAAATGTCAAAGTAGCCAGGTATTTGTCTTTATACTGTTTCTTCTTCTTGCCAAACCAGGTACAACTGGCCTGCTGTTCCTGTTTGGTCTTCTCCATCGCTATACATACCACGCGCCTGAAAAGAATAAACAAGGGTAGAGCGAGGGTGAGTGCATGTTTATACAGTTGAATGGAATTGAGGAGTTATGGCAGGACTGTGCAGTGTAAAGTGTGGCAATGTTTGTTCTGCATTTAATGTCTGTCAATGTGTACTATCGTGCAGGAGGATGTGATGGGCTGGGACAGATGTGTTACAGAAGATGCGGAAGTGCGACTCCCCAATCGGAAGCAAGAACGAAGCTGCTGCCGTGCCCTGGCCAAGGTTTCTGTGCTGCAAGTATAAAATAGTCACAGTATAGTAAGGTGTAAAAGTGCAGTGTTTCCTCTACATTCATTTAACAGTGGCGGCCCGCCACTACTTGTTGTTTGAGTTTGTTGTAGGTGTGTTCTAGTTCATGTGGCTTGTTCTAGTATGGATCTGGGTCTGGATTTGGATTTGGATTTGGGTCTGGGTCTGGGTCTGGATCTGGGTTTGGATTTGGGTCTGGGTCTGGATTTTGGTCTGGATTTGGGTCTGGATCTGGGTCTGGATTTGGATTTGGGTCTGGATCTGGGTCTGGATTTGGATCTGGGTCTGGATTTGGATCTGAGTCTGGATTTGGGTCTGGATTTGATTCTGGGTCTGGATCTGGGTCTGGATTTGGGTCTGGGTCTGGTCTGGATTTGGGTCTGAGACTGGTTTGGGTCTGTTCTTGTTCTAGGTCTGCTTTAGGTTGTCCAGGTTTGTTCTAGGTGTGTTCTAGGTCGTGTGGGTTGTTCTAGTCTGGGTTTGGATCTGGATTTGGGTCTGGATTTGGATCTGGGTCTGGATTTGGGTCTGGATTTGGATCTGGGACTGGATTTGGGTCTGGATTTGGATCTGGGTCTGGATTTGGATCTGGGTCTGGATTTGGATTTGGGTCTGGATCTGGGTTTGGGTCTGGATTTGGATTTTGGTCTGGATTTGGATTTGGGTCTGGATTTGGATCTGGATCTGGGTCTGGATTTGGGTCTGGATTTGGATTTGGGTCTGGATTTGG
>NW_019174971.1:718270-719360 GCF_002260705.1 Seriola dumerili | reverse complement strand
TCTGGATTTGGGTCTGGATCTGGGTCTGGATTTGGATTTGGGTCTGGATCTGGGTCTGGATTTGGATCTGGGTCTGGAACTGGATTTGGATCTGGGTCTGGATTTGAGTCTGGGTCTGGGTCTGGATTTGGGACTGGATTTGGGTCTGGATTTGGATCTGGGACTGGATTTGGGTCTGGATTTGGATCTGGAGTTGGGTCTGAGTCTGGATTTGGGTCTGGGTCTGGATTTGGATCTGGGTCTGATCTGGGTCTGGATTTGAGTCTGGGTTTGGATCTGGATTTGGGTCTGGGTCTGGATTTGGGTCTGGGTCTGGATTTGGATCTGGGTCTGGATTTGGATCTGGGTCTGGGTCTGGACTTGGGTCTGGGTCTGGATTTGGGTCTGGGTCTGGATTTGGATTTGGGTCTGGATCTGGGTCTGGATTTGGATCTGGGTCTGGAACTGGATTTGGATCTGGGTCTGGATTTGAGTCTGGATTTGGATCTGGGTCTGGATTTGGGTCTGGATTTGGGTCTGGGTCTGGATTTGGGTCTGGATTTGGATTTGGGTCTGGATTTGGGTCTGGATTTGGGTCTGGGTCTGGATTTGGGTCTGGATTTGGGTCTAGATTTGGATCTAGATTTGGGTCTGGGTCTGGATTTGGGTCTGGATTTGGGTCTGGATTTGGATATGGGTCTGGATTTGGATCTGGGACTGGATCTGGGACTGGATTTGGGTCTGGGTCTGAGACTGATTTGTCTGGATTTGAGTCTGGGTCTGGGTCTGGATTTGGGTCTGGATTTGGATTTGGGTCTGGATTTGGGTCTGGGTCTGGATTTGGGTCTGGATTTGGATATGGGTCTGGATTTGGATCTGGGACTGGATCTGGGACTGGATTTGGGTCTGGGTCTGAGACTGATTTGGGTCTGTTCTTGTTCTAAGTCTGCTTTAGGTTGTCGGTTGTAGGTTTGTTCTAGGTGTGTTCTAGGTCGTGTGGGTTGTTTTAATCTGGGTTTGGATTTGAGTCTGGGTCTGGATTTGGGTCTGGATTTGGGTCTGGGTCTGGGTCTGGATTTGGGTCTGGATTTGGGTCTGGGTCTGGGTCTGG